>NW_010262390.1:20402-103082 GCF_000690775.1 Eurypyga helias
TGGGGGGGGCCCAAAGTTTTTACATGTCTCTCCGTGCTGGTCCAGTCATTATTCCTTGAAGACAAGGATGAAATTTAAAGATACAGTCTTACAGATAAATATGAAGTGACCTGAATTTACTAAGCATTCCTTTTCTGTTTTGCAGTGTGACATGCGAGAACCAAATGCTCTTCGCATTGCCCCAGTTCCTCTCTACAATTCTTTCCATGATGTGCACAGATTTATTGAAATCCTGGGATCTGCAATTACATCTTCAAAACAAACAGCAAACAATACTGCACTATCTGGTTCTTATTGATGGCTCAGCTGTATCTTTTAATCTATTTCTGACTAAGATGCATTTATCCCGCTGAGCGATTCTTTGCTTTGCATAGACTGAGCTATATCCCATGCAATTTGCAAAAAAATGACTGTGCTTGAATAGTTATTTACAACAGACATAGTTTTATTAAAGCTCATATTTCCACTCTGCTTTGACTTTGACTTCATGAATTAGTATGCTTTGTGTATTTTAATGGGGCTTTTCTTAAACATTTTATGTAGTTTTATTACATTAACTTTGAGAAGCATGGAAGAATTGCTATCAACTAGAACAGGAATGAAAAAGAAATCCCTCCTTTATTATAAAAATGGTGCATAATAAAAAGTGGAAAATAGACAAATCACCAACAGTAAAAAGATACAGTCCAATTTACATTTTTAATTTATCAATTCTATTTAAAGTACATGGTGTACTTGAAAAGTAGAAGTTGAACAATTAGTTGTTCAAAACCTGTTAACTGCCTCATACTGGGTTTTTCAAAGGGCCTAACATTTTGAAGTTCTAGTTTGATAAATGATTTAATTGAAGAATGAATTTACATTGCACATACCTTCTTTGGTGTCATACAGTCAGCTAAAGCAAAGCCTTTATTCTTTATCTTTCTAGGTAGTCATCTTGAAGAAAATACGCTTGAAAAAGCTAAGAACAATTTTAAGTTCATGTAAGCCAGTGTGAAGGGGTGTTTAAGCACTTAGTGCAGTTTTAACAAGGCTTATTTTGGATTAGGCAAAATGAACTCTGAACTGTTTAAGCAGAAGCAAAATATATCATTGTTAACTCACAGCGTGGCCCAGATTTTTACAGAGATTTGCTAGACAACTAAGACCAATGAGGAAAACTTGCTTACATTTGACTAACACTTTACCTGGGGTTGGTTTAAGATATAACTAACACCCTTGCCTAATTGGCAAAGCGGTTCCTAAGTCTGTAGCTATTCAGTGCATACCCTTTTTCAAGAATCAACTTAAATATTCTCTCTGATGCTACTCAATGTGTCTGATTTTTTTTCCATATGAAACACTTAGAAAATTACTTCTGGTAGTATTTTTTTTTAAAATTCCATTTCAAGGGTGAGAAAGGGTTTGGGGGTAGAAGTGAGGAGTCCTCCAAACCATTTCGGCTCAAGGGCATTTTTTCTGGTTGAAATTTTTGCACTCTTCTTTGACCACCTTCTCAAATTCTTCCTGGAAAGGGTGGTGAGGCACTGGAACAGGTTGCCCAGAGAAGCTGTGGATGCCCCATCCCTGGAAGTGTTCAAGGCCAGGCTGGATGAGGCTTGGAGCAACCTGGTCTAGTGGAAGGTGTCCCTGCCCATGGCAGGGGGTTGGAACTAGATGGTCTTTAAGGTCGCTTTCAACCCAAACCATGTTGTGATTCTGTGATCTTCTGCTGCACATGGAAACCTAAGGGTATTCACAGGCTCTTCCTGTGCTTTAAAATTCCCCCCCAATTTTTTTTTTTTTTTAAATCCTTGGGCAGTAGCACCTGTTTAATTGATTGCAACATAGAGGGAAAAGCTGAAAGAACTGCAAATAAAGCATTTGTTGGTATTCTTAGCACCTGTGAAGAGTAAGAACAGCTGCTTAAAGTAGCATATTGTTATAAAGAATAGCATAGGAGTTTTAATCAGTTGGAAAGCTCTGGCTCGCTCAAGAAGTTTTGATTACATTGATGTCATCACTTTAACTGAGACTGTCTCATTGTATTGCAAACCAGGTATTTCTATTTCAGCGGCTGTGGTTTTATTTTTATACTGGCATCTGCAGCACAGCTACTTTCATCTGTCAAGTAACATGATCTTAGACAAGGACCATTTTCCATGAAGTGACTGTTGATGAAAAAAGCACTGACTATATAACTGTGTTGGTTGACAGTGTTGAAAAGGGTTTTAATCCACTGCAAGTGCCTTTGAGACACTTGTGTTGCTGTACTGCTCTAGCTAAGTCACGTCTTCCCTATTAAGTTAGGAAAGCTTAATATAAATCCAGATATGACACTTGGTCATACTATGAAATACCTTATTTTGATATCAGAGAGACCTTAGTAAACCCATGAAGAGTAAGAACCTCAACATCTCTTTCTGAATAGCACCTAGATATCAGGTTTGGTCTAGCTGTGTTGGAAGTTACAGGGAGATAAATGGTGAATTTTGAGGTCACAGTTTGGCATCTACCTTAATTCACAAACAATTTCTCATATCTCTGATTGAGGAAAGTCAGTGAAGTAGGGTAGGTAAAGTACTTACTGACTCTATTCAGACCAGGTTTCAAAAGGTAATAGATCATAAATAAATGTTTAATAGTATTTTGTCTTTTAGTAACATTTCAGGCTACAGGTGCAAATATTGACTTTATTTATAAACATTTGTGTTCCATTTGATGAATTTTTACCTATGAGATGTGAGGTAAACATGAAAGCTCCTTACTTTTACAGGCATATATAAATAAATTCAGAAAATTATTTTCAAAAAGTGAGGGAAAGATATATTGCGTTTTTCTGAAACAAAATTGCAGCATAAACACCTGTTTCACATGATCTTTTCTTACTTTTAGTACGAGTTTTGCAAAATGAATAATACTGAAAGTTAACATTAGGTGTCAGTATTTTACATATTATTTAGCAAGAGAATATCAAGTGAAAGAGCTTCTGTGCAAAAAAAAAAAAAAGTGGAATATTACGGTCTGTTTTTTCAAATGTTCTAAGTTATCACATTTAGAGTAATATCAGGAATAATTATGTGTGAAATAATTAATTGTATACACCCCGAATACTTCTTGCTAGTTATGTCTCTGATTTAAAATTCAGTATTAAGTACTACTGCCTTCTAATTGTGATAACACTTAGTTCTTGGATTGTCTGAAGAAATTACCTTTTTCAAATTAAACTGCAAGACATGAGTGTCTGCAGATGACAGAAAATTGATACCCAGGTAGAGTGATAAAATGCCTACAATATGAAGGAAGATAAATGTGAGTATGTAGATCCCTCATTGTATGTGATCTTTCTTGGAACAAGCCAGTTTAATATTGTACAGATCTCTCAAACTCACTGCAACTGCTGAAAATGTAAGGAGAAAAATACTATAGGATCCATTTGTGAATATCTTACCCTGTTTTGCAATGGGAAGACCAAAGACAAGGCAAATTCTTCTTCCATGAGCCGAGAAAGATGGTTTAATTTTCCAAATGAACAGAGCACTATGGGTGAAAAATAAATTATGACATACAGTTATTTTCTCATCTGAGAAATTTAAAATCTGAGCTTGCTGCATGATTGAGAATGGGAAGGACATGACACAGCCGAAAAGCTTAAGATGCAGAATATTGGGAGCCCTTGGTCTGACTACTGCAGAATCCACCTTGCTTCTGTTTTATCAGCACAGTATTATACAGGGTTAGATTAAGCGAGAAAGATGAAAGGAGGAGGGCAGGATGGCAGATAATACAAGAAAAGAATTAACTTTTTAACCTATGTTATGTTATGGTCATGTTCCCAAATCCAACTGGGTGCAGGTGAGACTGCCCTGTGAAATTCTAGCCCCAGGGGTCGGGATGGGCCTTGGTTGTGTTAGAAAGGTGAAAATAAGCCTCTAGGGCTAAATCCACAGAGGAGCCTTACAGGATGAGTAAGCATCAAAGCCGTAGCAGCAATATAATGAAGACATGACAGGGGAAGCTGTGTTATTTCATATACTTGCTTATAAAACCCACTTGAACCAGATGCAATTAACATGTCATGATCTAACATGTTTCATAGGGAGCTGACGTGCTCAGAGATGCTTAAAAATCTCAGTTAGGTTCTCATCGGAACCTCTGAGGACCCAAACTGATGAAAATGTTTCTGAAAAGCTAGTTACTCTCTACGACCAGCTGAGAGCCAGTTTTGCATTGTAAGCTTAAACTTTTGTCAATATTTGTGAAATATATTTAGAAAGCTTATTCAGAAATGAATAAGTTATAGATCAGTAATTCATACTTCTTATATTCCAAGTTTTTGTTACCTAAGCTTACTCTTCTTAAGCATCATTTTATGTTTCTAGTTAAATATAAGTGAGAATTGATTGTGGTATTTCTCAATGGAATTCTATCTTTATTTCATCATAATTGCTTCATATTTGAATAATGACAGATGAACTACTTCATTCAATTGCAGTTTTAAGGCTTTGAAGTCACAATAGCAGCAAAGGATTTAAATCCTGAAGCCATTATTATGGCAGAGAAGATATCAGGGAAAAGGAAAACTTATGGTGGTGTAATTTTCTGGACAGAAAAATTCTTCTGCAGTTGCATTTTTTTTTGTTGGGGTTTTTTGATATTTTTTTTCCCCTGGACATTTTTCTAACATTAAAAGGATCCACTGGACTTCAGCAAAATGAAGTAGTTGCAACTTCTAGCAAAACAAATGGCTTCCATCCACCCTGGAAGAAGACCTTAGGAATGCTGAAGGAGAGTCCATGCTGCCAGTAAACTTCTGTAGTTATTTTGCTTCAGAGCTAACTACAAACCATTTAAAATTCTAGACAGCTGCAATACAGTATTTCACCAATAAAGAGTTCATTAGATCTTTTTTCTCTCTGACATATACATCTAGTCCTGAGTACATGTTAATACTCCAAGGTATGAATTTCAAAGTTCCCTTTATCTCTGTGTACAGTTTTAAGCAATTAATCAAATGATAAAAAAAAAAAAACCTTTAACAATAAGAAACGAATTTTGAATTTAAAGTATACGTTCAAAAAATTTGCTACAGTATAATTTGTGGGAACAGGGCCTCTGATTAGCTGAACTAAGTGCAGAGGTTCTTTTTTAAAAATAAACTTACATTTTATTGAAGGATTCTGAAGAGATCATCAAATTGTTAAACCTGACCAAATTGTGTATACAGGATAGTTCTTTCTCCTGGGAGGCTACATCAAAGTGGGAGAGACATAGAAAAATCATTATTTAATATGTTCAAAATGACTCCCATTTGGGGCAAGATTTATACAGCCTTCTGAAATAAGCATGGGGGCAAGCAGTACTGAAAACCCTTCATTTGAAATAAAAGCAAATAGCAGTCTTACCATCACAGTGCCAGGTATAAACATGAAAATACATATGAAAACTCTTCCAGTTCTTTCTTCATAGCAAGGCATGTTCTGAATGAAAAAAGCATCTGAGCACTAGACACACTGCTGCTGCTTGAAGGGAATTATGTCTTGTGGGATGCCACCCACCCAGTGGAGTTTCGGTTGTGTTTCTACTCATGTAGATTGCAGCATATCCCATGGTCTCACCTCTTGCAACACAAAGCAAGTTCCCTGCTATGAAGAGTCTGTCTTTGGTGGGATAAGTGTTATCATGTTTGTAGTAACAGAGTATGAATCGAGTTTCACGGGACCAAGTTGCAACTTTCTTAATTTGCAGATTTCCTGGTGCCTCAGTTTACCATCTGGAGATACTCTGCTGTGATGTGTTGCAAGGCAAGACATACTGCAAAGTTCACACTGATACTTGAGCACAAGATACTAAGAACTGGGAGATACTAAAATGTCATAAATAAATCTCAACAGGAACAGGCCTGTAATGTATTTTCTAGTTTAGCAGTGAGGTATGGTTGACACCTCTCATGCTATTGACAGTCTTTCTTTTTAACTAGTGTTTTATTTGAATTTCCACCTGGAGGGTGAAAGGAAATTTTCAGAAATATTCATCCTTCAAATAGGATATATAAACAGTTTTCATGTCTTAGCTGAAATCTTATGCAAAGTGCTCATATACTCTTGTGTGTAATTACACATTTAAACCAGTGTGGTCATGAAGCAACAGATTCTGCCAGCTCTTACATTATTAGAACAACACCTTGCAACTGGGCAACTTGTGAATGTGTGGACATATATTTTGAAGGATGCTCCTGGACTTTTCTGTACTGCTGGCTCCTGCAGAGAAAAACATTGTGAAGGTCTCCTTGGAGAAACTGTCTCTGAGTGAAAGTCCAGGGTTACTTGTCCTGATTCCACAGCTGTGTTTCTGTGTCACTGTGACTGTAAAAATGGTTTTGATCTGACAGCTATAAAGTGGAGACATAGACTCTATCTAGAGTGAGGGATAAATATAATGGTTAATAACACAAATTTCTTTACAATAAGCTATATTTAAAGTTGTTCATCACATCAACTTTGAAAAGGTTTCACCCACTAGAATGGGGTATAGAAGGGTTGACACTTCATGTCACCTAGGAGCAAGGCAGTGTTTTGGTCTCTGGAGCAGCCCAGTATTGAGAAAACCTCCTCAACACCACCCCCATCTGGGTGAAACCCAGCAGCAAGTAGATCAATGCTAGTTATTCTGGTAGAAAGGTGTGTGGTGGAGCCAGCAGCGTTACTGAGAGCAGCTTACTGGTGAGAGCACCGCCCTGGGAGGAGGGCCTCTGCAACTCCCTGAAAGGCGTTTGAAGAGAGGTGGGGGCTGGTCTCTTCTCCCAAGGGGCAAGTGGTAGGATAAGAGGACATGGACTCCAGTTGCACCAGGGGAGGTTTAGATTGGATATTAGGTAAAATTTCTTTATGGAAAGGGCTGTCAGGCATTGGAACAGGCTGCCCAAGCAGGTGGGGGAGTCACCATCCCTGAGGAGATTTGAGAGACGTGTGGATGTGCTGCTTAGGGACATGGTTGGACTTGGCAGAGCTGGTTTAACGATTGGGTTTGATGATCTTAAAGGTCCTTTCCAACATAAAAGAGTCTATGATACCATATTAGGCCACTGTCAGCTTAATTAAATTCTGTGGTTTTTTCCATTTTTATAAATAGATGATAACCAGCAGCTGCAATTGTGTAGAGCTATGGTGAGGGAGGACAGGCAGGTAACACAGGAGCTTCAGCCTGGAGAGGTGTGCTGCCAAGTGTGCTAGCGACACTGAGCCCATCAGGAACCGTCAAAACCTGAGAGACCATTTTCACTGCTCAACTTAGTGTAACTCTGCCCAGTGCAGAGGCTGTGGAAAGGCCTGCTGAAGCCTAGTTCCTTCCACTGGCAGAGCAGCCTGCCTTCGGGGTTCCTCACCTCCTCTTCACCCAGCAGACAACCTCAGGATACAACTTGATTTCGACGGTTCACCACCCTGGTGTCAGGTATTTCAGTTTTACTGATTATGAAGTCGTGCTGAAGTGCATTTTGAGACCTCATGCATGGTTTCTAGAATCTAATGGCTGATTGTGCTTCCTGCTTTCCTAGATCATATCCTGTTTAATATACAGTTGTGCAAAAAGCGGCTTATTAAGATAATGGCATGCAGCATGCATAGTGGTATACAAAAAATAGTGGAACTTGACTCTTAAATTGATGTGAAAATCCCTTTCATTATCATTGGTTATGACTTTTTGAACACAGTTCAGTGGTAGGTTAAAGACTTTATAAACCTCTTTATTACATCTAAGTTTCATCTGTTGAAAATCAGATAAGGTGAACTCCTTCTGGACCAAATTTGGAGTGACAAGTACACTGAATTTTGGAAAGACATTACTCTCAACTTCTTAAATTTAACTAATAAACCAAAGCCTATTGTTTTGTATCAGATATGGATGAAGAGTAACATTATGGTTAAAAGTTTGGAAGATCCTAAATTTTATGGAAGTATGGACGCAGCATATGACTTCTTCATTTTTATTAGTATTCTTATTTTACTCAAAGTTTCTTGCTTTAACTGGATATTAAAACTGAAGTGATATAATACCAGAAAAAGTATGAATCACCAAAATTACATGCTAAAGTCTGTTATCTTGACATTTTTCTGAATGAATATTGAAATGCTTAGCAAAAAAAGATCTTGAAGTTCCTCCATCAGTAATCAGACCCAGACTTTACTTGAAAAAAATTCTTTTTATATTTAGTTTTGAAAAACATGATCTTAATTATAATGATGTTCATTAAAACAAATGCCTTGAAAGACTACTATTTTCAATTCAAAGGCTCTTCAAAATACATATAAACCCCATAATCTACAATAAATCTACCCTGGAAAATTATTAGACAGAAAAACACACCGATTGAGTGCATATGATATATACGTACATCTGTATATGTGTGTATATGTGTGCTCTTCTTCAAGGAATTAAGAGGTTTTCTTCTGTCTTCTATTATTTTTCACATTTATAGAAGGTATAAGAAGTGTTTTAATTTGATGAAATCAAACATTCAATGAAAACAAAGGCTTTAGCTCTGAAATAAGACATCAGTTTTGAGGGGCTATGGATCCTTTGAACTTGGATGACATTGTCTCTGAGGATGTTTGATGAATTTTAGACTTTAAAGTCTTTACTAGGAAAAATTAGTCCAGAATCTGTTCCTGTAGAATGGGAAAAAAAATAATTCACTCTTCAAAAGATCAGGAAAAAAATGATGTCATTTTCTATTTCCCTGAAGTATCTTTCTTTAGATGCTTATATTGGAAGAGGCTCAACAGCCATGAATTTAGGGGCTTATGTTCCTACAGATCTGGGCATTTATGTCCTCTCTGCACAGAATATTGAGGAGAAAAACAAAACCCTTGGAATATAAGGATAAAGGGATCTATGGGTAAGATGGTCTTAAAAAAACATGGCTCTCTAATTTTAATCTATTAATTTAATATAATGAACATAATGATTTGTGTAAAATTACGTTACCCCTGTTATATGCCAAATCTGTTAGGAACAGCTGCTTTGCATTCAGTATATCATAATGACATACACTGTGGAGTTATAATGTTTAATTTTTTTTTCATTAAGGTCTTATTTTAGATTTGCAAGCTTATGCATGAGGGGAGAAGGGCTGGTGCCTCCATCGCACTGTTTCTGTTAAAGGTTATAAAAAAGAACTCTTGGCTCTGTGAAGAAGTGACTAATAAGTGCAAGCTAGTTTTGCAGACCCTGTTCCAAAGGAAGAAGAAACCAGGATTAAAAAGTCACATGGAGGAGGCCAAAAGGCCTAATATTCAACACTTTTTTGCACGGAAGAACTAGAAGGGTCATGATAACTGAAGCTTGAAATAAAGATGAACTGATAACACAGGTAGGGGGGTGGACGAAAGGGACAATAATTAATTAATAGAAACACAAAGAGGCTGCAGCAGAGATGCAGTTCTGTTGACACTCTTACGCATGTGCATGACCAAGGAGTGGGGTCTGCGGCCCGCAGTGCCACACCTTACATCTTCAACTCCATTTCTTCCTCTCTCCTAAACCCAAAAGAGTCCTAAAACCCTAAAAAATATTCACTAATCCCAAATACCACTTGCCTTTTGAACTGCTAATGCTACACTTTGTCTTGTTGCAGAGCTTGTCTGAACTAACAGAAATAATGGATCTGGATGAATTTAAGAGGACAGAGTGGTCTTGAGAAACAGGGGAAAAGGAAGTATGTGACTTCAGAGACCACAGACTACGGCAGTTAGAAGGAACTGAAAAATCTGGAACAGTCCCAAAAGCTATAGAATGAGAGCCATCAGTTTTCTATTTTTACCTGCTTGAAACAAACTGTAATTAAATGTGTTTGTGCAGACATGTTGGAGTGGTCTGAGTAAAGACCTTCTTATTCTAAGTAGGTGGCTACTGTGAAGAAATCTTTTAAGAAGTGCAAACAGACAACATATCTGAAGCTTAACCTGTTGGCTATTAGTTGTACTGGTTGTGTTCTTTTCTTTTCCTTCCCCAAATCTGGATGCATCCATTCACCAATAACCTGTAAGATTTCCTGACATCTCCCAGGCCACACTAGAATGTGCAATAGCAATCGCCTCACAGGAGGAGGTAGCTGGGGAAAAGGGCAATAGAATACATCTGTGCACAAAAACTAGAAGTATCCTTGTATTACACAGCATCTAAAATCATAGGAAGCAATTGGAGCTGACATACTGAATTATTTAATTCAACTAACTGCTTCAAGTCTCTTATAAACTGGTTTATTTTTTTTGTTTCCCAGTCCATTTCAGGCAGCATAGCCTCCCCTGAAAGCTTCTGGACACGAGAGATGACAATCATATGTCTGCAAGGGAGTTTTACTTCCTGCATCTGACTTTCTCTTGTTTTTATTGACTTCTTTCTCTGGCAGAACTGCCTGGGCAGTTCTGACTTACTGTGCCACAGCAGTGTGAGAGGAAGCAGAGACTACAACACAAGTAAAAGCTGTATGAGGAAGAGACTAACAATGACTTCAGCAATTCTTTTTCCACAAGATTTGACGGGGCTGCATTATTTTTGTGATTGCCTTGTGTTGCTGCATAGTTAAGTTTATATCTTCTTTGTGCATGTGGAATCTGATATTGTAAAAATGAGCCTCTTATTCCTCAAAGGTGGACGCAAAAGAGAAGAACAACCCGGAACATCTCAGCTGCTACTGCATTCATCCTCAGCATGGGATTTTGCAGGGCTGGTTACTTTCTGCACTGTTCTTCACCATGTAGCTGACGTTTTTTTAGCAGAGGTAGAAGCAACACTGCCTGGAGTATCAGTTTTATATCAAGGACAGCCACTTCATACTTCCTTAACAGGGAAAACATTGACAGTTTTTGTAACATCTCCAGTCAACAAGCTATGGTATGGAGAACTTGGGTCACAACAGAAGTCAGTGGTGAACACCAGGGAGAGGAGAAGGGCTTTGAAGAAGATTTTGCTAGCACCACTCTGTAACTCTGACGATGATATTGCCACCCAAAGTGCATGACTCATTTGTCTTTTTAAGGTCCGTTATTGTGTGATGTAAAACCACCTTTTTGGCAGTTTGATATTGTAGCACTTTTAGCACTCGGAGGCCTAACACTCCAGAAATGCATTTGCACTGCATTTAAAGCTTGTGTGTAACTACATCCTGTCAAGGAAAGTCTTTACATAATGCATCAACATATGCTAGGGTTTTGTCTATTTTTTTGTACAGTATAGCTATACAAAGGGTTGGAGTGGCTTTGCTAAGTTATTAAAAATAGCCCTAGGCAAACACTGGCCTTTCAAGTAAGTGTCAAGATGCCTAAAACACCTGGGAGAGATAGAAAAGTACCAGCTTGGATTTATGTAGAACTTTCTTATCTAGTGATTTTCATTAACTTCAATGTCCTATTTTTTTAAAACAGTGAAAAATTACATTATCTAGTCTTGAAAATGCTGAGTGTAAAAATAAATACATTATTTTCTTAACTATGAATATTTCTAAATCCAAATCCCATTATAGAGCAAAATGTTCTTTATGATGAGAGTAGATGTTCAGAGAATTCTATCCTAAACTTCTTTGCTGCTTTGTAAAGTATATCAGTTATCAAAACTTCAGCAGTTCAGCTATTAAGAGATGTTTTAATGCAAGATCATTTGTCTCCTAAAATTTGAATGTTGTGGGTTTTAGACCTCAAGTCACAGTGCATATGTTGCTTCCATATAGCCAGCATTAAACTGCTGGAGAAACTCTAAGGATCCATTTTCTACCACCTGTGACAATGTTTTCAAAAATATCTTCTACGTTTTTAAGACTGCGGTAAGTAAAATGGATTGTTTAGGGGAAAAATCAGCTCAGAGTAAAAGGTTTTGGAGGATGATACCAGAATGTTTATAATGCATGTTATGGTTGAGAGGGTTGTATGAATTTAACAATTACTGTATATTTACATTGACATTTACATACAAGCTCCTACATAATAAACATTTATTGCCCAAGCAGGTAATATTGGAGACTGCTGTTAGCTTGGACTATAAACTCTTGGAGCTGTTACATGGCCACATGCATGGCCTTCTCGACATATAAGAATGTTGTCCTAGAAATATTTTTCTGGGATTAAATGTTCAAAGCCCTTATGGCAAAAAAAAAAAAAAAAAAAAGGCTACTGAATGGACATCAGCTCTCTGAGCAAAAAATTTCTGTGAGCAACAATATGAATTACTGTTCATACAGACAATTCTTTTTTCTCCTTTTTAATTGAAATATTTTACACTACCTACTACAAATATGAAAAGTGTCGTTTCTCTGGTGAAGAATGTGAGAAACAATACATTACTTCTTCATTATCACACAGCCTATTAGTTGTCTAGTTTTTCCCAGTGAATTGCAAAACTTTGAAACTTTATCAATTTTCATTAATAATAAATTATTTTCTTCTGGAAAAAGCCATTCCATGCACAGTTGTTCTTCCAGGCTCTTGCCTGTATGCTCTCCAGGTTTGTATTGTCTATTATGGCTTGATTTACCCAATGAATTAGATTTACCACTGAGTGTTTGCTACACAAGCCAGACTATGGGCTGTCTGTCAGTCATCCCAATGGAGAGCAAAGGCTGAACTAGGCAAAAAGAAAAAAAAAAGTCATGTTTTTCTCCCCCTCAGGAGACTGCTGGTCCAGAACAAGTTTTGGAATCACTGTTGGAGCACCTGATGAAACTTGTGATACCTCTTGAATTCATTAGAGTTGAGTTGGTAACAGCTGCTGGACATTCAGCATCCTCAGTCAACAGTGATTTTTAAAACTTTTTTTTCTATTTTTAAGCTCTGTGCTCTCAGTTATGAGATGTGGAAAACTGGATGTTCACCAGCTTGATGACATGTCTCATCAGCAATGATGCCATGAATCACTGACATAGGGACAAGAAATCTGAGCTTCAGAAACGATGCTCCATCTTTAGCTTGCACAACAAACACGCAAAGACCACGCAAAGACCAACCTATTGAGCAGCAATCTGCTCCAGGTAATCTGCTCTTGTTTAGTTTTACTTAGATTAGAGAAGCCTTTTGATTTTGCTAAACTTTTTTTTGCACATCTGAAGTATTTTCAGCCTTCCAGAGATCACACAGGAAGCTTGTGCTGCATAAGTTTAAGCAGTATGCAAAGCTGACATCCTTTTATAGAATTTTGTCACTACTGACATACTGTCAAATGGAAGTGAAGGAAATCAGACGGAGTATGAAACTTGACTTGAAATGTTAGGTGTACAGTGAAAGACATTTTCATGAAAAATGTCATGTCCCCAGAAACCTAGGTTTGGACAAGGTACCATAGACAAGTTTGCTGCAGTATTTTATAGGCTTGATGATGGTATCTTCACGTTTTAGTGATGAAGTTCTGTTGTCCACAATGTTCATAAATGTTTTCTAACTGTAAAATTACTTTTGATGATTTTATTTGAGGAAAATCTTGAGCTACAAGGCTACAATACATTTTTCAATTAGTGGCTCTCTAAAATTTATTCCATATGACAAAATTAGTCGAAACCATATACTGTTTTTAAAAGAGCTAGCAAGTAATTAGTGCTGCTGCAGGTTCTTCAATCACTAGCAGTTGTTAGTTTACAGAAAGGTACAGTATTGTTTTCTCACCTCCTCACACCTGAGTGGAACAGCTCATCACCTTTCATACTCAACATCTACTAATTTTGTTCTGAAAGTCCATCTTTAAAAAACTTCCCTAAAATGCAGTACCTATGAAGAAATGATATTTTAGTTTAGAAGGGTGAAGACCAGCTATCTTGCTGTTTAACTCCCTCTCCTGTCTGTATGTGAATGTTACCTCTTGGCATATTTGTTAAGTGTCTGGGAACAAGGACGGTCTTGTTTCTGGCTTTGTACGGCCTTTAGCATAATTGGATCTTTGGCCATGAAATGGAGGTCGTAGAAGTTATTACAAAATCAATAATAATAGTGTAAGAGTCAGTATAACCTAACAGCTCTGCTATTGCTTTGGTGGTGTTGTGTTCCCCCTTTTTCTTTCTGGTATTCTTCTTGAGACCCTGAAGTTCTTGTTTCCCATGTGCTTCAGTAAGTGCATGATATACTAAAGCTATTTTTTACAGGAACTGTCTTGCTTCATTTTTTGCTGCAATAGGAAATGATCTGCCTGCAAATCAGTCTGTTCTTTGCAGCCTTGTAAAATTTGCCACGATCCCTTTCTAGGTTTTCCTAAGCTCCAGCCTCAGCCCCAGCCTTTTTTTCCTAACAATCTCTGCCCTTTCTGCATGGCATCCTCCTACAGGATCCTCATTTAGGGCAACCAGTGAATTGCTTGCTAGACAAAGCCCATCTTCCTGAGGATCTCCACTGGCAACCGCTGCCAGTGGGGGTTCATTTTACTGCATTGTTGGGATAAATCCTTAAGCTTCAAGATGGCCTTGGTTTTCTCAGCTCCTATGGCAGCTCTTTGTTTTATTGTGGGACACACCTCCCAGAAATGTCCCCCTGTTCTGCCAAAGCATCAACAGAGGGCTCTGCAGCCTGGCCAGCGCTGTGGTGGTCCTTACACACAGCACAACCACCCTGACCTGAAAGGGAACCCCCACCTCCTGGCAGATGAGCCCTCTTTTTACAAGGTTAGCTAGAAATACTGGAAAGATACTTTCTTGCTGAAAGAAAAAAAAAAAAATCCACAGGGAAGATGCTGGTGAAGGTGTACCTAAGAAAGGGGCTTTTCGGAAGCCACGAAGATGCCGAGCTGTCTCTGAATCCGCTGGGTCTCTCAGTTCCCCTGCCTGAGAAGGGACTATTATGGTGCAGGGTGCTGGGGGAAGTGAAGCGGGGCAGCAGCTCTTTGTGCCACTGCTCCTCCAAGGGCTGCTTCACGGAGAAGTGTTTAAACAGAAAATCAAAGAAACAGAAGTGTGTATCTGGGAGACCTTCACTGGGCAATAGTACAAATCTCTTTCTTTTTATTTAAGTAGCAAACGCTGATTGGCCAGAATTTGCTATTTTTTATAAATCTAAAGTAACCGTATAAGTGTCACGTTTACTAAAGCTATATTTCAAAACAGCAAAGCAGATTTGTTGAAAGCTATTTATTTCAGTACTGAAAGGGTTTCATTGAAGGTAAGAAAAGGGAAGTTGTCTTGAGGCTTAGAATTGTAATTCCTTTCAGCATTTCCTTTTAAACATCATGTTTACCTTCTGCAGAAACTAACCTTCCCTGTTTGTTGCAAATTTAACAGAGAAGCTGCTTTCATACTTGAAAAACTGACTTTTTCTCCAATCTGTAAAAATTTTGCACTAGACCTGGGTGTCACTGGTGAGATGGTTTGCTTCTGCTGTTGCAGGAAGTGGTTTTATTTTACTTTTTTTTCCTGCTTTCTTTCTCTCTTTATGAGCTGCGGGAGATTAACCCAAGTGATGTCTATAGACATGTGACCTAGATGTTTTCCGTTTTTTGAAATAGTTAAAACTGTTGCTGGTTGATGGCAGTTTAAGATGAAACAACAACGTCTATGAGGCTGTAGGTAAGGAACCTTAAATTCGTCTTAATGCAGTTTAGGAAACCTGTTGCTAAAGAGTTTTAAAATAATCATAACTATGTGTATTTTGTATACGTTCAATATAGATTTTGTTAGTTAAAAAACTATTGTATTTCTGTCTGTGTTTGTGTATTTGAAAGCAATGAGCAACAATGTAGAGAAAAGATTTAAAATTATGTTTTAAAGGCCATTTAGTATTCAGAATCTAGCAATCCCGTTGCACCCTACGCAAGAAGCAACTATATCTGATCCTCTCCAGTATCCCAAACCACCGCTCTCTTCTCTTATCCCTGCCAGTACCAAGTAGTTGTTCCCAAAGAATAGAAAAGGCTGGTGGCACTGGCTGGGAAATGAGATTAGTTCCTGTTTCCCATCTTTTGCCTTTGCCAGGTGCAATTTATTACTGTTTGATTAACGGCTTCCATGCTGGGGACCATGAGGGAGGTGATTAGTAGCAGTGGATGTTGTAAGACTTAATGAGAGGTAAGGGTAAGTGTCTGGTTGATACTCACTATCACTAGAGACTGAAGAGGTCGACAGAGGGATCTCTTGCCCTGTTCTGTATCAAAAAGTTTGGTACCACCCTATTGTTTATTGGTGGTGCTAATAAGAATAGGAGACGGAGTGGTAAAAAGGATGTCGTACAAAAAATGTCGTTGGTTTGCCATGGTCATTCTCAATGCTCTTCCTTGTGGAGCTGTTCAATGGAAATGTCATGGTAGCATGTTTCCTGCATGAGGCTGTGTAGATCCAGACTAATTCCTCCTCTGCTTCAGGGCTGCCAAGAAAGAGATTGCGTGTCCTGAGTCCACATCTCACTTGAAACTTTCTATCAGAAAAGATAGCTTTGCATTGCTGTCAGTGAGCAGACACTGCTTTCTGGCCTTTAGAGCCTTACAAGGAAATAGCAATTTAGAAAAATGTTCAAATAACACAATATAATGCTTTGATTATGGGCTACATAAAGGAAAGCCAGAATTAGCAAGATTTGTTCTAGAAGAAGATTTGTTTTCTTGGTGAAGTGCAGTTTGCTGCAAACTTTGTGACATGTACTCGTGTTTGTAACTGATAGCCTTATCATACGAAGCAACTTGTTTTTCTTTTGGAAATATGGGTCAGAGTTGAAAGATATCACACGTGGCTCGAAGCTCATTTTGAATTGTGCATACTAATTGGAGACAGATTTTAGCATAGTGTTGTAAGATTCTATTTCAAATCTTCTGTACTTTTTGAAGGAAAAAAAGCTGTCCCGCCTGCATACACAAATCGGCACAGACAGGGAGATTGTATAAAAAGAACGTGTTCTCTTCCTGGGCTGTGTTTGTAGTGGGTTTTATGCTACTGCTGCAGTGTCTAAGAGTCATTTGAAATGCATTTTTCACAGAGCTGTGAGATTTAGTAAAGTAGTTTGAATTCTCAGAGTTGTTTTTCTTTATTTTCTCCTCCCTCCCCCCCGCTGCAACTTACCTCCTTGTGTCCAAGGGAAATTCATTTAAAGCAGCATCTCTTGTTCAGTTTATCTCTCAGTCCAATTACATCTGTAACATACATTTGTTCATTTTCTTTTCCAAATGGAGTGAACAGCTGAAGCACCCAGTATTTTAAAGCTCCTGCTGTACACTATTATTGAATTACAAAAAACCCACTTTGCCTTTTTTGGAAGCATTTGTTGCAGAAACTTCCTTTTGTTCTGATACAAGAGGTGCTCTAGCTTGGAAGAGACACACCACCTCTTTCTGACCAAGTGTAGCCCCCTTGGTAGCCCCCCCTCACAAGGGCAGCAAAGGAGCCATCTGTGTCAGACCACGGTCTCAGGCATGTTCCTACCCTCCGGAGTGAGGCAGGAACTAGAAACTAAAATGGTGACTGAGACACGTTTCGATGTTTCTCCTGATGTTTGGGTGGCACAACACTGCCATGTCCAGTGTGGTGCTGACTTGACTGAAATGGCTGGACACAGCTCTGGCCTGATTTCTCTATTTCTGGTCCCAGCTGTTATGACTATTTTGGAGTGATGAGTTTCAGGCCAAGGTCTAAAAAGTAGCATCCCACAGGATGAGTTTTCAGTGCCCATCGTGTTCACTAGTGCCTTAGTGAAGGTGGCTTTTGCTGTGCTGCTCAGACTCTGCTAGAGTCCCACAGACGTGCAGCGGTTGGAACTGCTGCATTATGGCCCGTTTCTACCGAGTCACGTGGGGCTTAGTAGGTTATAGGCAGCATCTTCTGAATTTTTTGAGACTCGCAATGTGTAATTCTGATACTTGCCTGTTTTTTTTAAAGTGCCTCTGTGCTGTGTCAGCTCAATCAGTGTGAGTTGCTAATCATTTAATGAGCTGTTAAATCCTGCATGCTGCTAAAAACTGCCTCTTGATGTTGGAAAAGTCTGTTAGTGCTTTGGTGTGTTCTTAATTAGAAACCTGAAACATGGCAATTGTACAGGATTAGGATATATTCTGTACATGTAGGTGTCGTTTGGGCTGATCTCTTTTAAAGGCAAAGCAAAACATCACTTGAGAACTCTAGCTAAAATCTCTATGTTTCACTTTTCTCCAAAGTAAGACTTCCATATAGATGCATCAAACCTATTTCTCAGTGCTACAAAGACAGAAGCTGGTACTGGTAGATACCATCTATATGAAGATGCTTTGATTGTTTTTCTGATTTAATTTGTTCGTAACATCAGTCCTGAAGAAAACAGGTGGGATAAAATTTTGGCCCAGATTTTGACAGTCTCTTCCATGATAATTGAAATGCCATTCAGAGCACAACAGCAGGTTTCTTTAACTGGTTACACTCCCTGCACAAAACTGCCCCTTTTTCCATCTTGTGGTGGCTTCCAACAGATTTTATCACCATCAGACTACATGCTGTAATGTCCTCTTAGTCTCAGAGTAGGCTGAAGGCTCTGCTGCCTTCAGCTTGCTCACAAGGGCACATTCTGTGTTGGGTGTGCATTTGGGAACCTGTGAACTTGGCCTAGGTCAGGAGACACTGGTGTTGCCTGCTTCTGAAACCTTCTTCTAAGGCTGGTCCTAAACCTTCAACCAGCAGTCTTAGTGAATCTTAATTTCACTTACTGATATCTGAAGGACGGATTGACATTTGAAGGTTGTTCGTTTGCTGTGGTGGATGTTAAGACTGTGCCTTCACGTCTTGACATGCCTTTACGGTCTTTCCTGCTTTGAGAAATACTATAAAAAGGTTGTTTTGGAGACTCACTGCAAAACAAACAGTACTAGGTCCTCATTTGCGCAGAGACTTCCTCAATGCGGGTCTATTTTTATTTTAAGAGTGAGACCTCTTATCACAGAGCCTGTGGACTCCCATCATCTTTACTACAACTTGAAGCACCATGGAGTACAAACTTCCAGGTTGGATGAAATAGGAGCAAAATACTATTGGATTTTATTTATTTAAGGAGGCTGCCTGAACGAGGAAAGCAGGCATTCATTTTCTGAGTGTGGATATTCAGGTGTTGTAAACTGACCACAGGGCAAATCTAACTCGTGCAAGAGCTCATTCTGTGGATGCAGCCAGGTTATGCTGAGGCAGATTTTCAGTGCATTTGTGGCTCACGCTGAAGTCACCAGGAAGTGACTGGCATGCATAAAATTGAGTCCTGTTTGTCAGAAACCAAGGACCCAAAATTCTTACGTGTTTCAAAATTTTGGCCTTTTTCTCTTCATTTCTCTGTGTTTTTTATTCACCTTAGCATGAAAAAGAATTGTTTTGGGAATTAAGTAGGAAAGATATGAGAGGGTTATTTAACAGATATTGGTATTCTCCAAATTAGTATCTAATCTTCTGGGGGAGAAGTGCAAGGTACATAGGAAAATACTAACTCAGACAGTGCACTGTGAAGCATTTCTTCAATAAACTAACTAAGCAAGCTTGATATTACTATAGCTAGTAGTTTAAGACACAATATAACACTTCCTGCTGTTTGAGATTGACGGGTATTAAATCATTCACTTGTAGATCAGCCAGGTATTGTGGGTTTGTACTGTGGTTTTATGAATATTTCTTCCAAAGCCTGTGCCTGATATACTAAAAAGACACAGTCCTCGAACAGATGAACTTAAAGTTACTTCAAATTCCTCCTCCAAGCCATCCATCAGTTTTCAGGGCAACTGCAATGTGATAAGAGGAGAGAAGGAGACTAAGAGGAAAAAAACCAGAAGTGAATGTGCCCGAGAGCTGAAGAGATATGCTTTGAGTATGTGCTTGCTCTTTGTATCTTATTTCTTTTCCTGCCACACCCTGAGCAAAGCCACCACTGTATTCGTTGCTGAACCAGATACCGAAGTTCCTCCTAGGCAGGGCATAGTGCTTGGCACCTGTACTTGTTTGCTGCTCAGGATGTTACTAAACTCCTTTCCTTTGTGGGTGAGGAGGGAAATGACACAGATATTTTGTGAAGACAGTTGAAGCTGTGGAGTCCTGTCTCTAGGAGAGTCACCTCCATGGTTGGTGGGTCTGTCACCATCTTGCCAGGTGTCAGGATGCTGTCAGAGTGTCTGGAGTTTCTGCTGCAGCTGTGGTTCAGGAGGCAGCTGCCGCCTGGCTAGCCCGGTGTCTGCTTGGACAGGGGATTTGGAGGAACTGAGCAGTCCACAGTGAGGGAATGGACCCAATGCTGGCAGCGTGTCCCACTGGTTGGGGGATCCTTGGCTCACAGGGTGAAGCTGGCCAAACCCAAACACCCCCCCACATTGTAGGAGTCCCTGATGGTAACACTGCAGACATCCACAGCAAATGCTGACAGAAGCCTCCCTGGGCTCTCTCAAACAAAACGCGTTCCTAGTGAATGGTTTTGCTACAAATGAATCAACATTTTCCACCGGGAAGACGTTACATCAGACTTTCCAACTGGCTGACCTGCTCTGACACATGCTGCCTTTCGTACTTTAGGCTGTGTAGTGCTGAGGCTTGATCTAGAAAGACTAATATTTCTATTATCAGCAATACTTTGCATGCTTTGTTCCTTTATTCGCAAAAAAAGAAAAGCATAGTAACCAGTACAGAGTAATTAAATTCTTGTCATGATTTTTGGACTAAGATGTGTCAATTCATCTACTCTTCCTGGAGTGGCAAAGGAAGCAGAAACAGCCCAAGTGAAAACATCTCAGTTTCTCCTCGTTCCCTAATCCTAGGTGCTGGCAAAAGAAATGAGTGCCCCTAGAATTAGCACAGGGTTAGAGAAACTGGTTTCTTCAATCCATTCTTGAATATGCTGTGGACAGTCTAGTACTGGCTCTGGACTGAGTGCTATGCAGTCATACACACCTGAGAAATTCAGAATTGCTGCACAGAGTTTTTCATTGGAAACCTTCTTTTCTGGTTTTAATTTTCATCTGAAGTCTGGATCTTTTTATAAAGTCTTTCCTAGAGTGTGAGGAAGTGAAGAGAGGGAATCTACTAAGCTGTGGAGCAAAAATTGTATAAAAGGAAGGAGTGGAAAAAGTTAAGTACAGAGATTTCTTACCAGATTGTATCATGCACCAAGATACAGAAGTTTATATAATAATGTTGATGCACTGTAAGGACATGTTATCTCAGGTACATGACTACAATGGCTAATTTGAGCTGAGTACAGCACTTTCAGCCAACAAGGAATTTGAGGAGTCCATCAGCTCTGTATGCTACCACGCTACCTAATAAACCCCCAGCAGACAGCAGCTGCAGTACTTGGTCAGCATTTTTGCTCTTAATGCTGGGGGCAGATGAACGTCTACCCCCCTTCTCACTATGGCTGTTGGTGTTTGCACGTGGATCTGGCACCATCATGCTCCTGCTGTCACTGCTGCTGGCTGCTCCTCCCAAGTGCAGCCTGTCTGTGGTGGGACTGGTGGTGCAGGTGGGCATACAAGGTTTCTGGAGTCGTCCTGGTCCACCTTTAGTGAAATAAAGTTTTCATTGGTCTCTCACAAAAAAATGTGCACTTGCATAAAAATTTTTAGATATAATTAACAGAGACCATGCTCAAACTTCTTGCATAATCAAAAAAAGAACTTTTTTGACACCATAATACCCTTGGTATTTCCCCTTTGCTGAAAGCAGACATCTTGGCTACACCATGTGATGTCAGATACAATCACATAAAACAAATGCCTTTGTCTTCTCCCCACTTTGTCACCCAGTGCTGAGGAGCAGCATGGTGGGGCAAGCCCTTCTGCCACCTTCTGCTCCTCTCAGAGCTGTGGCAGAGGTGGCTGGTGAAGAAAGCAAACCCAGGGGTCCACGAATTGCAGAAGACGGGCTTACTTGATGCAAGCTGCAAAGAATTTCCCCTTCTAGTTCCTGCTGTAGCTTAAAACTTTTCTTCTAAAATTGTAGGTGCCGTCTCTGTTGCGTTTCACAGCAGCATCTCTTACAAGAGCAGTGCTGGGAGCTCTGCAAAGGAAAGTGGAGATGGAGTGTGGGAACAGATTAAAAGTGTCTGGAGAGGTTTTTTTCCCCTTCAGATGGGAAGTGGGAGCAGTGAGAAGTAGTAAGGGAGCAGCTGCAGGATCACAGCACAAAAACTGCTGCAGATATGTATGGAGGAAGATTGGGAGAGGGTGGGAGAGACTGTTTCATGTGTACAGCACAGAGAATCGAATATTATCCTGGGGACTTGGGATGGAGGTGGGGTCTTACTGACTGAATAAGGGACAAGCCACTTATTGTAGACATAAGTCAGGTAGTGTCAGAAAGAAAAAGTTTTATTTTAAGTTTTAAATTAAAAAAAGAAAAAAAGTATTATAAGTTTACTTTTTTCTTGGGTGTGGGTTTGGTTTTGGGGGTTTTTTTGTTTGTTTGGTTGGTTGGTTGGGTTTTTTTTAGGTCTGAGAAGCCATAAAACCTTTCCTATTCAATAATTTCAGAATCTCAGTTTGACAGACATGTCTTCTATAGGTAGGATGTTGGGTACATGGAACAGCAAAATGGATCAAGACATGGCAAATGTGCACTTAAACTACTAAGTTGAGAGGCTCTAAGATGCTCTAAGAAGTTAAAACAACTTCCAGTGCTTCACCAAAGTCTTAACAGAGCTCAAGAAGGCATTTTTTCTAGCAAAGGGGATGCTGCTGCTGCTGCTGCTGCTGCAGGAACGAAGAACAAGGAGGCAAACTGAGTTATGACTTACAACTGCTGTGAGTGTTTAGTAGGGCACAACCGATTTAGAGGTCAAGTGGGATAAAACTTGTGCGTAGTCTTACTCAGTGATAACGTGAGGTGCTTTATCCACCGTGAATCAACCAGTGGAGCACATGCCTGCACATGAATGTGGTGCAGGTCAGAAATGTACTGTAACCTCCTACTTGAGCTGGCCTTGTGACAGCTTGTTTATATAACACTGTTAAATTGAAACCGAAATTTCTGTTGGCGAAGCCCTGAAATTCAGAACTTATAGGAAGTTTGTTTCTTAGACTATTTACAGCAAGATTTCAGGCATTTAAAAATATTGTTCTAATACATCAGTTTCTCCTGCGGTACAACTCTTCTACTTCTCCCGAGAGTTTGGGCTGTTCCAAAATTACCATCACCACATGTCTAGTTCAGGTAAGCATGGAAAGTTTGGATGAATATCTGAATCTCTGTGAGGAGAAGTTCTGCAAAATTGAGCTGGAAGTATTTCAAGCAGTCTTACTTTGAAATTTCTGTCACTTCTGCTTCTGCTTGTATCTGTAAATACTGCAAGAATAACCTTTCCCATAGTATCTCATCACTTCAGATCTGGCAACATTAAAAGTAACAACACTTTTCTGAACATTTAGGCTATAGGAACAGATTTCTTTCAAGCACCGGAGAAAATTTGTGATTCTTATGTGATCTTCCTAGTGAAAACATTGTGTTTTTTTTTTTTTTAAATTCAGAATTAGACAGATTTAAACAAAAAAGTTACCGTGTGACAAGTTACATATGCAGGTGTAAAATGAGTTTAGAGCTGGTCAGTCTTACCTGTGGAGGTTGGAAAGTCATGTCTCTACTCTGTACTCATCTGCAGCATAAATGTATAGCAGAAAGGAAGGAGGTAAAAGGAAAATATTTTTTCCTCCTCTGTTACGTGAGGGCAGGTCACTTCTCAGGTCTTATTTGGTGTTAAATCAATTAAATTGTTATGACATTTTCATGCTGTAAATGACTAGCTGCCATTGGTCTAGTGTCTAAACCATACTCGTTCTGTTATTCAATATTTTAGGATGTTAGGAGTGTTACATATTGGATGATATTCATAGTGGTTTTGGTTTTTTTTTTAATACTGTGTGTGACCAATATTCATCATTTGAAGGATTGTAGTTTAGCTTGCACAGCATGGAAAACAGAGGCAGGTGTCGTGGATCAGATGCACTCCAGAAAGAAATGAAATGCGCTGCCAGCAGGAAGACCTAGAAGTAACAATTTTTCCCAGGCATGTTCTTTTACATATTCAGCTGAATCTCTACTATGGACGACTGTTCCCAGAACATATGCAGGCCAAACTGTACACAAAGGATACTTTTAGCTTCAAGTTCCACTTGAAACTGAGATATTAAATTGACATAGGAGTGGTGAAAATAGACTCCATTATGCTATCCCATATGATATGTTGGGACAGACGAACTTTTGAAACAACTGTTACCTTTCCTGAGACCTTCACATATAATATAATTAAGAAACTAAGTGATGCAAGAAGAGACATGACCATATGCAGTCAGTTACTGACTTGAAGAAGAGCTGTTACCCTATTGCATGTGTTTTTGTTGTTTAAAAAAAATATTCTAGTGATGTTTCTTAGCAAGCTTATATATGTGCAGGGAAATCCTCTAGATAGCAGGTCATGAAGGATTACAGGAATAGAGATGTAGTCATTAAATATGGATGTGAAGAGTTTGTCACTGTATCTGCACAACTTTGGAATAGTAACTGTCTCCCATTCTCATATTTTTCTAATTATCAAGCCATTTCTGTCTTCATAGGAAAGCATTTCCAGAGATAAAAAATCTCTGCCTTGTACAAGTAGCTTTTCTACATCCCTGTTTTTCTTTGACATCTGATTCTGCTAATTTCAAGGGTCTACACATAGCAGGAACAGACACTGGGGCTTTCAGCTATCATCTACAAAATTTCAGAATGAAACAAAGGAGGACTTTAGCTCCCTGCTTAAACCCTCCTCGATAGCCATTTCCAGTCTAGCACAGCTATTCAAATTTTCTGTCTTCACATCTCTATTCATCCAACTTAACACCCTGGTCTGGTGAACGGTGGGTGTCCCTACCCATGGCAGGGGGGACGGCACTAGAAGATCTTTAAGGTCCCTTCCAACCCAAACCATTCTGTGATTCTATGAATCCTTGAGACAAATCAAGCAACAATTTGTACTGATATTTCCACTGAAACTGTATATTTGGTTAAGATATTTTGCTGCCAAAAGCTAGAAAGTAGGACTCAGTATCAGCCTTCTGTTATTTTATTTTACCATTTTATTTTTTTAGTGTGTAAGGTGCTATTACTAATAAAAAAAAGGGAAAAGACCCTACAATCAGCCTCCATAGCAGTAAGCCACTCATATTTTTAGCACTGCGTTCAATGGGCAGGAAATCACTGAAGCACCAAACTGCAACAGTCTGTAAGTTGTTGTGCGGTGTCGACTCTGCGCTCATTCAGGTCTTTGATGTACTGTAGGCGGACAATCACATATTCCTAATATGTGTGTTAACTATTGAATATGAGGTATGAAGTACTGCATTTTCACACTTAAATTCTTAGGAACTCAGTCATCAAAACAACCTTAGAGTATGCTCTTATATCCCAAATTAAGCAACATAGTTACTGCTGCACAATGATGCTAGTCTGTCCCCTTCCCTTTTGCAATCTGGCTCTAATGCAATAAATGATTTGGCATTCCTCCTCAGGTGCTTGCTGTCACTTTTGCACTGCTGTAACTCCATTAACCGCTGTGGGATCACTGCGAACCTGAGATCAGGATTAGGCCTTTAAGACCTGTCTGGAACAGCATGTCCTGTACTGCATAAACTAGGAAGCAATTATTTTAAACGATAACATACTTTGTTCCTACTGGATATTAAACTGTGAGATTTCTGTTTTGAGAACTATGTAGTTATTAACCAAGAGTTACTGTAAAATATAACATTGTCTTGATATAAGAGAATAAACCCAAAAGGTTAACATGGCCATCATATAATGGATAAAGTTAAAACCCCATGGATAAAAGATTCTATAGCCTAAGAGCTGTTTAACAACAATGGCTGAAAATTCTTTATTTCTTGTATTGTGCTACTGCCTGGGAAGTCTGCTATAATTCAGGTTGTGTTAACAAATTTGCCTTTAAGTTCATCCTTCACAGAGACTGGATTATATACCTCAGAGCATAAATAAGATTATGAATAATTTTATAAAATTATGAACAATTTTATTTATGAGCATAGTATTCCACATGTGGTAACAGAAAAATGTTGGGCAGTGAGATATTGCTACAAACAAAAGAGAAAAGATGTTTTACTTTTCTCTTTGACCACAGGAGAGACATGGGTAACTGTACATGTAAATTAGAGTTGCCTGAAGAACTCTGCAGGCCATTTCTGCTTCTATTTGCAGAAAGTCCTCAAATACTGGACTAGAAATGAGTGACTACAAAGCCAGCCTTTAGACACGTGAGGTAAGGTGACCTCCATGAACCTTGCTCAGTGTGTTGTGTGTTCCGAGAAACACCACTGAAAGTCTAATACGGCTGCAACAGGTAAAACAATTAAAAGAGAGTATGGTAATCAGTGCTGATGAGCATGGCTTTTGTGGGACTTAAGACATATTAACTCTCTGATGTTTGCTGATGAGATACTGAATTTTTTTGATAATGGAAACTGTGTTGTTGAGTTTAGGACATTTAACATTTTACAGCAGACCGAACTTGGCACCAAATTCTGGTTTATTGTCAGTCTGATATAAAAGGGTAACGCTGGAGTAAAGACCCAGGCAATGGTGACGCAGTGTCATTTCTGATCTACTTTGTCTAGAGATATGACTGATGGCTGAAGTTAATGCAACTTCCTAAGTACAAATTATTCCAGGCTGGATGACATTTTTCTGCGAAGGGAAAGACATAGAAATGTTACATCTGCTTTGTATTTTCATTACAGTGGGGTTTTATGTTTTTCTAGTACTCAGATAAACTGGCTTCAGGACTCTTCTGGGCACCAGCCCAGGACACCTTATCCCTCAGCAGCCTTTGCTGTTTGTGTCCATGCCCTGGGCGCAGATGTGTGACGTGTTAGCTGTGAGAGCAGCGTGGTGGGGATGGTTGAAAAGAAATAAAGACAGTGCAGATAAGAATAACTGGGGAAAAAAAAAATCTATGTGGCAGTTTACTTGTTATCCCCTCTCTTTACGTGTAGTTTTTTCATCTGTCCCCCCTTATTCCCATCAGTTGCGTGTTTAAGCACGTACTGCCCCTGAGCAGTACTTCAGCAGAGATAACAGAGTGCAGCAAAGGCTAAGAGCAAAACCCAACAGCAGAAATATTTACATAGGTGTGTTGGTTTTAAACGCTGCTTTCATAGACACAGCAATATGTTTTCTCCTTTACAAGAATGCTCTGACTCACCATGTGTGGCTTTAACTTGTCTTTTCATTTAACTCTTAACTTCCTCTTCCAATATAATTTTTTTTTCAGGCTCACAGGTTTATTGTAATGGTGAACCTAGTGCTGATTTTAATTTTTCTGTAGTACTGTTGCATTAGGTTTCAATGGATGTTCTGCATGTACAGTATGTTCTTCAGCAGAAGAATGGAATTAGTGAATGCAACAAAATGCACTTTAATTTTGCAGAGTTTTCACATTACTATGTTGAGCGCTTTCATGTTCATTGTGCTTCTGACTTGGTAGTGGTAGCTATGTCATAAGGGGTGAATTTGGAAATGAAAAGTTTATTTTGATAAATACTGAAGATTATATACCACATTTTTAATATCATAATCTTGAAAAACAAATGCAACAAATAGTAGTCATGGCTAGTGGGGTTTTTTTTAATTATTTCTTGGGTAAAAGTACTTTTTTCAACTACTACTTGGTACAAATTGCTGATGAATTAACATCTGCATTCTGTCTTTCACCATACATAGCTGTAGGAAACACAGGCATAGCTGAAGGCAAAATTCAGAAATACTGCTATCCTCTTTTTTCTTGAGCTAATGCTTTGCTTTGTGTAAAACCTACACGAAAGCTTCACTGGTACTGTACCAAAACACATGAAATAAAGTTATTGGGTAATACTAGTCAGTCCACTTGTAATATGATCCATTCTGGACAAAGAAACATGTCAAAATGTATTAAAACCCTGATAAATTCAATATGAAACTTCCTCTAGCTCCATGGACTGCTACGAGAAGGGAATACTTAATGGCTGCCATTGTGAGCAGAAACCATAATTAAGCTACCAAAGACATAAGAATGGCATTGAGATGAACAATTCACTTTCTTAATTTTTGCAAAAAGCTAAGAAATATATTTTTTTTTCATGGAAATTAGAAATAGGAAAAGGAAGGGGGTTTTGTTTGGTTTGGTTTGCTTTTCATTGGAAAGTTAACAATGTCACTTTGTTTCCTTTATCGTCTCCTTTCTCTTGTTGAAGAGAAAGGGCAGGAAACTATATTTTTCCCATCAAAAGAAAATTAGAACTGATTTAAATATTTTCCCTGTAATCAAAAATCAAGGTTTTGTGAAAACACTGCTTTTAAAGGAAATGTTACAAAAAATATTCTTGGAAATATTTTTTGCCAAGCCCTAGCACTTTGTGAAGAATGAGATCTGATCTCCACAATTTACTGTATTACTCTTTCAACCTGGGCCTGATTCTCAGAAATGGGATGGCTTTACTGTGTGGACAGATTTGCATCCGCAAGAACCTTTCTGTTTTTCACCTCTGTAATACTCATTGCTTCAGCACTACGTGTTTGAAAGTCAACTGTACATTTAAAAATCAGAGGTTTAGGATCTTAACTCTTGATCTGCCAGACATGAAGTGTGACTTGACCATGCAGAAGCCTCCTCACACCTCTAATTGGTGCTGTGCTCTCTCTTCAGCCTGATTCACTATGGGGATGTGGTGCTACTTGCAGGAGCAGGCTGGTCTCCTCTCCAAGCATCCCAAACACATGGACCAATATGTGGGAAAAGTGGCTGCAAGTGTTGACTCACTATGGCTGCAAATTTAATTTAAATATGAACCTTTACTTCATTCAGTGAGGGATTCTGAACTCCTGAGGGTGTATCCACGAGGGTCTCTCCCTGTAGAACTGAATTGGTTTTGCTGCCCCAGACAGAAAGATAATTTTGTCCCCTCACCTCCGTGGTGTTTCTTGACACATAAATAAGCTGATCTACCTACTGTCCAGAAATTAAAGTTCTCTTCTCTCACATCCAATATAATATTTTATTTCCCCACCCTATGAATCAATTTTCCCTTCCTGTATCATCCATCCAGCCTCATGTCAAGGAATGTTCTTGTACCTGTACACTTACCTGACTTTTCCCCACTCTGATCCAACCTGCTACTTCTGTTCCACAGTGCCTCAAAATAGCTACTTCTAAGAGGGTTTTTCAGGACATTCTCCTGTCCACCTTCCCCCAGGTGAATGCCTTAAAGTTATGTTGCCCTTTGCTCCAGGAACCGTATAAACAACAGGGAGGGGGGGAGGGGAAAGTCTGTCTTAGTTTAATGCCTTTCTCCAGCAAATCAACCGTAGGAGGTTTCAAAACAAAAATTTATATCCAGATGCTAACTATTTGCCAAAAGGCAAATTAGCTAATTATATAATGAACATGGAGTGCCTCACAAGCAGTTGCACAGGGTTTGGCAGCTCTGCCTTCCAAAGTTAAGTGAAATGAATTCTGCTGCAAAACTGGACCAAACTTGGCCCTGATGCTGCTAATAACAATTTGGAAGCACCAAATCATAAAAGCGTGAGATAGGACCCTTTTTCTCTTTTATTTTAATATTTTTTCTTGGTTTTTTGACTCTCTTCCCCTCTGTTACAGGTTAAAAGTTAAACAAAAAAAAAAAAAAAGGGGAGAGCAGAGAGTAAGTTCTACCAAATTCTTGCAAGCACGAATGCAATGTCGTTGCGTTGGTGGAGCTCAAATTCAGGGTGCCATCTACTGGCATGCAGGGCTGATAACCCTGTCAGGCGTCTTAATGGAGTTTGGGCTCAAAAGGATTTATACCTGGAAATCCTAAGGGAGCCACTTTTGTAAGTTGTAGCTTTCCCTTGTATTCTGTAAGGTGTCCTTCGTATTCTTCAGGATCTCACCATAATCTACAATAAGACAAGTAAAATCTGATGGTGGAAATATTGAGGTTTGGGGTATTTTTCTTTTCCTGTAATTTTAGTGCCTCAGAGAATCTCCTTGAAGTAGTCCAATGTCTGTGAATTGGTTTCAGTTTTGGGGGAAAATTAACTAAGGTTCAAGAAGATCAGAATAAAAATTTTCAGACAACTTGTCATTTACTGACTGTGCTCCTACTTGAGATCCAGGGCATGACTTTGTCACACTATTAAAGTCTTTTATAGCACATCATGTACTGACAACACCAGGCAGAGACTACCTAATTAAAACTCATAATGCTCCCAAGAAAAGATATCTCAGAGTTTTATAGGTGGGAGATTTCAGGAGAAAATGAGATGTGCTCCAACCAAACATTGGATCGGTGACAGAGCCAGTGTTGCTCTCGTCTCTCGAGTCTGATCAGCTCTCCAGCCCGGAGCCTACTGAAAATCTGTTGAGAAGCAATTTTGGTTTGATACCAACATGAAATACAAAATGATTTGACTCTCCAAGTTTAGAAGGAGGAAAAGATAATATCCTGCTGAGGGCTGCTGCAGATCTTACTGCTAAAGTGGCAGTGTCCCTGTGACATGGGTTTGAGTGGTGACTGTTCCTAAGGGTGGTGGTAAGTGTCTCAGAGAGGAAGAACACACAGTGCTGTCTCCTCAAGGTCCACGTAAAGAGTTTCCCGCAGTGTCACATACCAGCTCTGCGGCAGAAATAGACATGCATTCTCCTGAGTAGCAGGAAATATCTTTAGCATTTTTTTTTCTCCTCTCTTCCTGTGGTTCAACTTCTGTAGGGATCTTTGAATAATTAACTCAATGCAGGAAACAGCAAAGGAGCATAAGATTTACTGTTGTTTTTACTAAAGTTTGTGTTTCTATTATGTCAGGTTACGTTGAGTGAGTAATGGCTAATATTGAAGCACTTTGTTCTCATTTCTCTCCTCAAGAGTGCTGTGTTTCCTCACTTTTCTGTATCTCTGGATGTTTGAGTTTAAATTCCCCTGAAGATACTCAAAAGCTGTCTGGACATGATCATGGGCAACCAGGTCTAAGTGGTCCTGCTTGAGCAGGGGGGTTGGACCAAATGACCTCCAAAGGTCTCTTCCAACTCAAACATTCTGTGACTGCATGACCTCTCATTATTGTCCTCTACATCTGAGGCAGTTTCCTGTAAGGAACTGATTTATCAGGGCCAGGAGAGGGTGAAGCTGTGAGAGATGTGCCCTTCCACCCACACAAAGGCTGTGGTCCTGCCCAGAGACATGCAGTAGCACTCCTCATCCCCCTCTCCCATCTTCACCAGTGCCATATCTTCCTCTGCTCTGCTGCCTTCAGAGAAACCGACTTTCTTGAAATCAGGGAATTTCATCTTTTTGAGTCTTCAGAGGCCGGGGAGACGTTGCTAGAAAAAGCTGTGCTTTTCAAACCCATTTGGAAAATGCTGATTTTCAACAGTTTATATTGTAACTGCACTTAAATGGATTTCCATTTCCCTGGCTCCACAGTAGGGAAACCAGCAATTCCAGCTTACATAGTATCTCTTCCTTACACATTTTCTCATATTTATACAGCAATATAAATGGCAAGGTTTTTGTGAGTCTTACCATGTTACTTCACCCACAATTTATGGTTAGTAGTGCCAGGGGGAACTATGGGGAAGGAAAATAGAGAAAGTATTGTTCTTTACTGTCCTGATGCTTTGTGCAGGAACTATAAAGCAACTCTTGCTGATGGAAAATATTTTGGGAATTTGGATAGTTAGAAGAGTTTGTTGAGTTGCCCTATTGCTGCGACAAGAGGTTGAACAGCAGCACTGCTAGAGAAGGTGATTGTTCTGTGCGAGTTCTCCCCTGTCCTTGCAAGGGCTGGAGAGCTGATATGCTGAGCCACTTCTTCATTTCAAAATTTAAAAAATGAACAGAGAAACAAAAATCCCATCTGTGCTGTTGGTAGGATTGTAAAGATTAAGGGAGAATTTGCTAGATCTGGGTTTGAATCTAGGGCACTCTCAGGGTTGCAGTGTGGTCCTGTAATGCACATGTAACATGCCTGTATTGAACTATGGAGGTAAGGCATGTTAATTGGCTTCACAGCATGTCATTTTCCTTTGCAAGATTTAAAATGTGTAGCGTGAGCAGGGCCAAAGACAAAGTGTAGTGGCTGCCAGCTGGACTTGCAGGGAGATTACACCATAAAGGAGAATGGCTTTTGAGATAAGGATAATCTTTTACACAAACTAACTCTTCCAAGGCAGTTTGGAATGGTGAGTGATAAGGACAATAATAAAACTACAGGCTGACACAGCTGATAGTTATCCTGGTGCTCAAAGATGATCAAGATCTTGCCAGCAAGATAATTCAGTTTCTCCTGACTACAGTGACATATATCTGGTATTGATACATTTTTGTATGAAGGGTCCCTAGATTAATACTCTTATTTTATGTTCTTCAGGTTAACCTAGTAACCATGGAAAGGTCTACAACTTCGGATATGGCCTCTGAAAAACCTAATCCTTCCCACCAGAGTACCGGGGCTGTTCAAATGAGGATCAAAAATGCGAACAGTCACCATGATAGACTGAGCCAAAGCAAATCTATGATTCTGTCTGAAAACGTGAAAGTCACAGAGCCTGTAAGTAAAACACTACTAATAATTTCTGAATCTTCCAATTTTTTTCAAAACTAAAAAATCACCTAAAGTATGGTTAGGATGCTGATTTTGTGATCATCCCTTTCAAGGTGGGATTTAATGGCTCTGATATATTTTTGGGAATGTGGCTAAGCACTGGAATAACAATGTTACTTCATTGAAAGACAAGTTTTGGCTTTGCTGGCCAGGATGGTAGCATCTACTCAGCGTTTCAACTCTCAAGTGTTACAGTACTTAAATACAGCTCTCTTAGAGAGTAGTACTGACAGTACCAGATATGTGCCACAATTTCTCAAAATGCAAATGCTAAAACCAGAGAAAAGTAAAGAAATGGAAATTACAAGCTGGTAAAGAGAGGACAACTTTGTCAGTAAAAAAAATAAGTGAACTGTAGAAGTCAGATACTGAAGTTCTATTATTTGTTCAATGGTTCAGAGTTGATAGAGCTGAGTAACTTTTTTATCCATTACCTTTTTTTTTTTTTAAATTAAATAGTTCGTGATGAACTCTATTGCCAGTTGCGTCCCTGCCCCTGTACTCCTTCTGAGCTACTAAACAAACTGATTGGTATGAGTCTCCCCTGGTTAATTTTCTTCCGTAATGGTGGCAACTTGCAGCTGAGGCCATATGATGTTAGAAAATTATTTATGCAATGTTAGCCACTTTTTGGACTCCAGTTCCATTTTGTTCTCAGAGAATGCAAATGAAGGGGAAAACTCTGCTGGCTGGGGACAGAGTCCCAGGTCTCAGTCACTTCTCACAACCATGCCAGCCATTAATTTTTTTGTTTTGTTGATGTAATGGATTCCTATGAAATATTCAGCTTTCTAACAAAGTTATTAAATGGAGGAAGCCTACAATAACAGCTGTATTTTCCTCCTTTTTTACTCTAAAAGTTCAAACTCATTTAGAAATATATTATTTTAATCATTAATTTATCTGGCCTGGCTTAACTCATTTCACCTTATATTTCTGGAGAGAAAAATCATTTAGATCTTAGCAGCTGATAAGATATTCCTTTACCTTCCATTTAAGTGATCCTGTTCACCTCAAACACATGTACATGTTTCTTCCTTTTTATCTGACGTGAAATGTTCCTCCATTACAAACGTGAAACGATGCTTACAGTAATTTACTGGGAATACGATAATGTATTATCAGGAAGAACTGTACCTTTGAAAAAGTTTAAAAGTTAAGTATATTTAATGATGCCTAACATATTTTATTGGCTGTGTTTAACAAAAGGCACTAGGCTGCAGTTGTTTTTGACAAGCATGAAAACATCACAGCATGAGACTGCAAAAGGAATTATGTAGAGAAATTACAAGTGATCCATCTCTCAATGAATTATCCACCTCAATAGCCTGCAGAACTCAGCTACCAATTAACACCTACTTTATTACATGTTGGGATGTACTTAATAACTTTCATGTGTTTATGCACTATTACCTTGACTGATGCCTCTTGTACAATTAGGCATAATTGGCATATCAATATGCAAAAGTTAAAAGGATTAACCCTCTTAAAACTAATGAGCATTTCTGTATCCAGCTGCTAAATGAGACAAAATTAGCATTTTTCACTTTTGGGCAGGATTTTATCATGCAGTTTCTCATTGTTGATATTACCTTGTTACATAACTTTAGTTCTGGGGATAGTATGCTGGACTGTTACAGAACAAGGGCTCTAAAAAGTTAAATTAGACATAAATATTCGCTGCTGCATTCCAATAACCATAGCAGGTACAATGTATGTTCATTGGCATGAGAGCTGAAAAGTTGCTTTGTGTTACATTTGTTTAGTAGCTAATAATATAAAAGTGGAATTCACTGAGTATATGTCATTTTACCAAGCAAACTTGGCTCTGACATAACAGATTGAAAGCTTGCCATGCTACTAATTTCCTTTCTATTTCAATTCTTTTCATCTCTTTTTGCCATGCAGAATTTTCTGACTAGATATTGACAGACAGAAAGTGTTTTGCCATATTTACTTAAATAAGCCTCTTAAAGTTGTTTGCTAATGCTCCAACTAAAAGCAAAATTCCTTAAGGATCCAAACATTTTCAAATACGTGCTTTAAATACAGTGCGATTTAAGTTAAAAGAGCAGTGAAATATCAATTGCTTGCATCAATTGTATGTTGACATATCTGAATCTGTGCATGTGACTTGTGAAGGATTTGGGGGAAAGGGATGGAGGAGAGTAGTCTCTGTCCAAGTGTCTTGAAAAACAGGGGCCAACTGATCTACACACACACACGTGTATGTATATATATGTAGACATGTTTAGTAATCTAGTTTTAAAATTTGTGTTGCTCTTTTACAGTGCACTTATATACACAGTCATCACTTTTGCCTTTAAAGGCACAAAGATCCCTGCTGAAAGATACATATTACCATTATATTAAGCAAAGATAATTATTTTGTGCTAGCAGATAAAAAGGATTTATCCTAATTTTCTCTTTGGAAATTTTCTGTTTTCAACAGTCTGTGTCTGTTTAGGTGATGGATATAATCTATGTTATCCACAGATTACTCTTATTTTCTATTTTACATCGACTGAATATTTTTGTCCTATCATCGGAGAGATTTTTCTTTTCAAAAACTAGAAATAGCTGAATAAGGGACTCCATATTACTCTTCCGTCGCCCATATTCATCCTGTGCATTATACTCTATGTTCTATTAATAAATGGGTTAAATCCTCTTTACCCAACTTATGCAAAACCTACTGACTTCACTGGATTAAGGCAATCAGCGTTTGGCACATTTTGAGCAATCAATAGAAGTATATATTTCTAAAACATATTTGGGAAAAAAATTAACACTCTGGACAATGAAGGGTGAAAACCAGGCACAAAACTAGAAAGATCATTGGTGATTTATAGGGAAGAAAATACATAATTTTCTCTAAGGGATTTGTTGTATTCTCAAGCATTTTCTGTGATGCTTGTAAGCACACCTGGGGCTATACTTTTGAAGGTGGACAGATTATTTTCTACAGTGTGACAAAGAAGGATGTGCATCATACGTCAGTAGGGCCATATGTGCTTGTACATTTTATAGTAGTAAAGATGCAAACGTGGAATGCATCAGCTAACTGATGCAAAAGCTAAATGTAAATTCTTGGGGGTTTGCGTTATTTATTCCAATAGAAATGCTTGAGCTTTGTGCAAAGGTTGAAATTGATATTAATGTAGAGTTTAAAGAGCACAAATCACGAAGCTGGACACAGACTGTGGTAAGCAAGGGCTCTTTCTGTGCTTAATGTTAATGTCTGAAGTAGCAATGTAAATGAATATTTGCTATTTTCATCTGTTAAACCCCAGGGAAGTGCATTTTGCTTCATTCAGAACAACTTCAAACAATGAAATGTCTTTTTTTATTGGTGTCTATATTAAGAATTAGAGCCTATTTAGACATTCCAAAATGTTAATGTATTGGAGCTTTTTCTGATTAGGTTAAACAAACTGGTAGGTTTATTTATCTCTCTAATACATTATCAGGGAAATGGGAAGCAGTCTTCTTTTGTTTCTTAATCCTGTGATCATAGAACACTTGCCAAAGTTATGGCTAGCCAAAAAGACAGAAATAAAATGGCTAAAAATATAAGCCTTCTGTTTAGCAGAGTTTTTGAGCCATATTTTGAAATCACAGGGCTTGTACATGTTTACTTCAAGCTTATAGTCAAGTTTGAGGCTTTGTTTGTATAGATTGTCCTGAAGTAGATCCTGATATTTAATTAAAATGACACTAAATCACATTGAATTGATAAGACTTGGCATCTCAAACAAAGGTAATTGCCCGTATTGGTTTTGTACAAAAATAGAGCTGCTTGGAAAATGTGCAGCCAACACAGACTGTCAACTCCATTTATAGATCAATATGTGAAAACCATTGATCAGGCAGGCATGTGTAACAGTAACACTTTGCATTTATTTGTTGTTTTTATACCGTGTTAAGGCTTACAGGATTATCGGCTTCCAAAATATTTTGACTTCCTCATAAATATGTTATCTGTCTAATGTTAATTACAAGACAGACCCTCTTCTAGAGTATTTTCAGTTTCAATGCTATGGGTAGTTTTAGCTAAAAATGGATTATTTCAATCTTGGAGAGATCATCAGAGCTTCTTTTATAGTGTAGTTTATTTACAGAAAGTTTTGGAGCATTCTTTTTTTTTTTTTCCCTCAGTTTACTTTTTTTTCTGGGGGAAAAAGCAAATCTTGACGAAATACTTCTGAAAGCAGAAAACCTTCTCCTGTCATAGCTGTGTACATTTGAAGTGGAAAGGGGTAAATATTGTTTTTATTATGTTCTAATAGTGACTTTCCAGGCTTTATTTTCTGCAAATTTTATCATCATACACTAGTCCATTATAGATGCATCTACTTTTATCACCATAAGGACGTGGCTGAGTTACCTTCAAGGTGTCACACAAATCATATAGCATTGGGACAGATGTAGAAAAATATGCTTCCTGTGACGTGTGGTAAATGTTAATAAACATGAGCTTACACCTTGCTCACCCCAAGTATTTCAGAGGAGGGATGAAAGCAGTGAGTCCAACAAACGAGTGCACAGTCCTATTTTACTACTTGAACCTGAGTATTATCCAAAAAAAAAAAAAAACAGTTGAGGAACATTAGTCATTCTCCTTCCTAGTGCAGGAAAATGAGAAATGAAGTGTGTCATATGTCCCCTTACTGTATTCAAACTGCTTTTGTGCTTTCAAATCCTAGATTGGCTCTCTGGTGTGTGTCGTGCTCGTAGACGGACTCGTCCGGCCCTCAGCTCCAGTTTTTCAGCCATTTCATGTGCATACCCCTTGCTCCTCACCTGAGAGGTTTCTCCAGCTCTGGGGCAGAGGTCCTCAGCCCGCACTGGGCACCGCTCCCTACATGCTCATGTGTGTCCCACATACCATAAACTCCTTAGATGTAGAGGCTGAGAGTAGAATATTAATGCATGAGAATATTTCAGGGTTCAGTTTACCTTCAATAAGCAATTTTTCTCAATGGAGCAATGCCAGTTGCCTCCCAACACATTTTCAGGATCAGCATTTAGTGTGCAGGCATTTTTTTCAGGCTCAGAATGAGCCTTTTGTTTTTCTGAATATTTTTGATCTTTTCTTTTTTTGTCTTTTACATGTCCTGTGAGAAGGTATTATTTATTGTGTATTTGTATTATAGCACTTCAACAGAAATAATTGTGGCTAAAAAGTAGCAGTTAATTTTATTTCCCAATTTATTTCTCCTCCAAACATTTTCACTGTATCGTTTCAGCTGCGTATCTTGATAGGCAGCATCATAATGAGATCATTGAAAAAAGAAATAACCAGCACCTATTTCTTCTTAAAAGAGAGGATAAATTCATTTCAGCTCTATTAAGGGAGTGGTGAATGTAACTGGTTTGACTTCCTTGTTAAACCAAACTGAAGTTCAGACGAGATATTATGTGAGTCGGAATTGCTGATTTTGACTTTTACTCAGTGTGACAGAAGGGTAGAAGAAAGGTTCAAAAACCTCTGGGTTTTATTTTTTTTTTTTTGCATTCTTACATTATCTCATGCTGTGAAAATCTTTACTCTATTTACCAAGCACAAATTAGTCTTGCCAAAGGTTCTGAAAGTTTGCTACTTCAGCTTAGATCCTAAAACTTCAAAGGGAGATGCAACTCTACAAATTAGTGTATGTGCTCTGCCATGGCTATTTTCACTTGAACTTAACTAAATTCGTTTATAATTTAGTACTGATTGAATGCTGCCATAAATGTACACGGGATACATTTTTTAAAGTTAGTCTTCTGATTACTAATTTGAATAAAAAACTCTAACCTTGTTAGCATCTGGACTTATTTCCATAATAACAACCCCTTCAGAACCTACAAAGTAATGAATAATTGACAACAAATGAAATGTTTTGATAGTTGTCGGCACAAAGCATGTTTAATGTTTTGTGTTGCTTCCTAGCTAATTATGTAGATGACACATTTGTCAGACCTTGACTGCCATTAGAAACGTGTTTCCAGAGGGGAGAAAAACAGGCTATTCATAGAGTAATTAACTAGAATGCTCAATGACCTGTGAGAGATTCAAATGGCTGCCAGTTCAGACATTGTTTTGTTACAGAAGCAGAGGGGTAATTAAAATTCCAAATTACAGTGCTATGATGAAGCATTTGTTTGTTGACAGTATACTCTTACTCTAGTTTGTTAATTCTTTTTTAAATTGCTTCTAATCCATTTTATAGCTTTAGGAGTTCCGTCTTTGAATTTACTGACAACTAATATTATGGTAAATTGTTCTTCGGCGGAGTACCGCGGGCTTGGCAGTTTCATGGGAGCACAAGGTGGGTGGGATAGAATCGCTGTTCTTTCCATAAACTGACATACCATGTGCTGTCATCGAGACGCGGCTAACGCGGCACATCTTGTGAAATGATATGTTCATCACTCTGCGTTAGGGAAGATGTCTAGTTAGGGGAGGAAATGGTTTAGAGAAAGTCATAATAATCAAACAAATTGAAGAAGGTGTCCTAAAACGTTAGAGGAAAAGCCCTGATACGGTTGGGGTGAGGAGGACCGTGGGTTAGGTAAGCGTTTTGGGAAGCTGAGGTCCGCTCGGCTGAGGGAGAATTGGAGGACGATCATCTGCATGAAGAAATCGAGTACAAAATATGAAGAATGGGGGGGGATTTCATAAGACTCGACTGTATCTTTGCCAACGCCCTTTGCAGGCAGTAATGGACATGACAGGCTGAGACGTCTTTTCCCGTATAAATGGGGACTCTTTGCAAGTCCAAAGTGTTAAAGTTCTCTAAACAATGAATTAAATGCAAGCCCGGGTGAAATATTTATTTACTTTGCCAAAAGTGAGAATATGGTTTTGTTAAAGAGATCTGACAGAAGTAACATGGTGTTTGATGCAGGAGAGCTGACAGCGGCATGGAGTGAGCGCTGATTATCCTGAAGACACTGTCAGCTAGGATTGATTTCCACTTTCTCCGTTTATGTAACGGTTCCTGTAATACAGCTGACCCCAAATCACGTTACCTTGTCATTTCTCTGCATGGATCAAGAAGAGATGAGCTGAAAATAGCTAGGCACTGACCTTGAACTTGCCAGAGAAGTGAGAAGTGACAGTGGGGGATTTTCAGCGAGCGGTCCCCGCACAAAGGCGGCGGCTGCTCTGCGGTTGCAGCAGCACAAGAGGGCAGAGCAGCACTAGAGATTACAGGTGAAGCAGCTGATGCTACAGAAGCACAAATCTGTGCCAAATGGCTTGCCTTTTTTTTTTTTTTTCTTCCCCTTGCTGTATTTTTTTTCCCCCTCCCTCTTTAAAAGATGGGGAGATGCTAGCTCGAAGAGCTTCTGACTTCATAATCTTGATGTTGCCATCATCCATCGCTTGTAAACGTGATTATTTGGAGTGATGCTTAATATTGAAATACCTTCCTCACTGAACACATTGCCAGGAAGTTTTGCATCCTCTCTATTAATATCTCACCATTGTTTTCCTAGCATCTAGTCAACAAATGAAACATTTGTATTATCATTAATAGAGTTGTTCACAATTTGGGTGAGGGGGTAGGTAGGGGGGGATGTTTGAGAAGATCAATGCATTTCTCAAAGCCTGCAAATCCCTTTGAGTTTCATAGAAAGCATGGTGTAAATATTTTAAAAATATTTTTTAAACTGATAGGACAAACTAAAAAAGGGGAAAAAAATTAAAGGGGTTGTTTGGGGTTTTTTTGTGTTTTTTTTTTTTTTTTTCCCTTCAGATGTGGCATGTCTGTTGTAATATATGTCTTGAGGGGAAAAGAAAAGAAAACTTGATTGTGAAAATATTATTTAATCTATCACCTAAAAACCATGCTCCACTTCTTTTGTTTTGTATTTTATTTTCATCCATGCTTGCCAATTAACAGCCCTTTTTGTCTCTGATGCTGGCTGTGGAGACATGAGATGCCTGTGCTGGTTCTTCTCAAGGATCTGGTGCTTTGGGGTGTGATCTCATGTGTGAGAGCTTGGGGCAGTACCAGGCAACCCGTACGCACTCTTTAAGATGTCTGACGAGACTTCCCACCTTTATTTGGCGACACCAAGGCGTGTGTGCTTGCTGGAAAGGTGATGATGGGCAGTCCCTTCCGCCTAACCAGCTGATAGTTCCTTTAAAACATGATCCTTTCCCTCAGAGGAATATCAGACAACATTCCTGCAGTGTAGGGCAATTTGACTGCTCTTCCCTTCGATCTAATGTTACCTACTGTTCATTTGCATTGTTGGGTATCTTTGGAAAAGGAAAATATTATTGCATTTTTTTCCCCCAAAATTAATCTCTTTTTTTCTTCAAGACACTTAGGAGATTACACCATGGATTCCTAAACTGACAGGAAAACACATTAAAAAAAACTCAGAAAATATCTTCTATGGAAGTGTTAGTAGCTCTTTAGTAAACACAGAGAACTGCAAGGTTTAAATGCATGTTTCTTCTTTTGAAATTATTAGGTTTACTGTAGTCTATGGAATACCAGTAAAAACTTCTGATTATATTGATTCTTGGATACATCACACAAGATGTGATGTCTTGTTTAAGAGCAGGGTACAGGTGCAGACTGAGGTTACCACTTCTTGGTAACTGGTCACTGTGGCTGTGTAACCAACAAGAATTTAGAAACATAAAGGAAAAAAATTACCTCTCCCTTTCATTCTTTCCACCAAAAATGTGCAAAAATGATGTTTGATGTTAAATGAGGTGATTTGTAATAACTCCAAATGTTTCTGTCTTTTATCTTAGCTTGTTTAAAACCAAAGGACAATCCTGTGTTTGTAGGTCAAAACTCAATTGCTCCAAAACTCCACAAAATAAAGCCTTTGAGATGTCCTGGTAAAGGAATTAAACAGACTGAGTGAACCCAGACATGAGGTTTTAACTGAACAGAACTCCCAGAATAGTATTATTTTCTGTCATTTAACATCTAATTTGAATTGAAATGAACCCAGTTATTTTGTATGATTTCATAGTCCATTCATTATTTCATAGTCTAATCCACACATCCTTAGTTTTTTTGCTCTTGGGAAAAACTTGCAGTCCTGCATCTGTCCTGAATGTGCTCCTCAGGCTTCTATTATTTTGCTATTTTAACCTGTGAACAGTGGCATTCAAGTATATAAACGTTAATGACATTGAAATTACTACCCTGATGCTAAATGTCCCAGTGCGCTATAAAGCTACACCTGTCTGCTTCAGAAGTGAGACAGCAACGTGCCATGAAGTTAGAGAGATTATGTTTTATATATGTAATATTTCAGTTGGCCTCCACAATAACCTTTATTTATTGCAACCAAGTGGAGAAGGAGCTGGACTGGAAATTGCCATGTTTCCCTTGGTCCCAGCTTGGATGTTGGCCTGTCAGGAGGTTTTGAGTCCTTTCTTCCGTTTCTTTACCTGTAAAATGGGACTGAGGAAGATGCATAATTCCTTTACACATACATATTCCACCGTCTGCCTCAGACCTGGGTCAACTGTGATGTTTCAATCATCCTCATTACGTAGATAACTCTATTCTCATCATATTAACTCTATTAATTGAAATAGAATTATTCCACAATTATGTTAGTGTAACTGAGAGTGTAACTTGGCCCCAGGTCCTGTACATTTTCCTTATCTATATTCTCTGTGCTTAACTGTTTCACTGTTTTTCATCAAAAAAAGTCTTGTTTTCGCTTCATCATTAATCAGTTCTGTTCCTTTGATTCTATACCCATGTGCTTTTAGCAGCATTAGGTTTCTCTGAGGGCTTTCATGTTTTATAGTGTATATTTCAAAAAGTAAGAGTATTGTTTAAAAGAGTCTCTTTGGCAATATGTGTCAGTGTACGCCATGACAAGGAACATAAGCTGTGGAATTATATTCCTCTTATGCTATCTTTATTAAGTACTGTATTACAGCTAAATTGTGGCATCTAACACAATTCCTTTCAACATGCCGTAAGATTCAAAATATGTAGGTAGTGAAACTGAGATGATATCAAACTTCCCGTAGCTAGTCTTGGGCACCTGACCTGCATAGTTTCCCACAGGGGAAAAGTAAGCTCCATTTCTTTAAATTTCCAATGAGAAGGGACATGTGTCTCCTTGCATTGAGTTATATTATATCACATCATGTGACACCAAGTGACCCGATGCAACGTGACAGGAGAGGTAAAGAACCAGGGTTTTTTTGTTTGTTTTATTACTGCGGTGAAATAATTACTCTACCGATGCAATGAAAATGGGGATCAAATTATTTTGTGCATGTTTTAAATACATGTGTTGTTGCACAATATACGAACGTGCTTACTAAATGTTTTTTAGTGCACTGAGAAGAGGTTTTAAAACAGACAAGAGAATGTCCTTGTTAGGCAATGTGCCTATTCTTAGACAAATAGTTGACAGCAGCATTCTCCTGCCCTAAATCAGATCAAATTCTCTTGGAAGTCAGCATTTTTTTGCAGGAGCAATAAGCGCAGGATCCGATCCGGTCATGTTAACATGGTAATATCTTATTTTCTGTTTGATTTCCTGTTTAGTGAGGTTCGTAGCCTTACTGGAAATAGGTCTTGATCACCTGTGGTCTGTGATGTATGTGCATGTATACATACACAGCCATGGCGAGAGTGGGATTGGAACTTTCCTCTTCAAAGGGCTCAGGACCCTCCACCTTGAGAGAAAGAACGAGCTTCATTTTCCAGTAGACAGCCTGTTGGGGAAAAAATTTTTCTTCTTTGTATTTCAGAGACAAATACTAGTAATTTATGTTTGTTACTTTATGACAGTAATGAATACACTTAAACTTTAGAAACAGTTATGCCTTTCTTTTCATGATTATTGACTATGTGAGCTGCCACATATTCTGACAGTTGCAGTAAAAAGTTGTGTTTAGGAGCACAGCCAAAACCCAAATAAAGCAAAAATTGTGCTATCCTTTCTAATGCCTGAATCTTCCCCCAGTTTTGGAATCAAATTTGAAAGACTGTGAAATACTCTATCCTGTTTTCCCTCTCTTGCCCCTGCAACACCCCCCCTAGAGCTCTGAAAGAAAGATTGTTTCCCTGGATGTTTAATCCATGGCCAGAAATGGAAGTACTGCAGCTGTGATGAGTGAATCTGTTCTCATGACGTCTCTAGCCCCAAGGCAGGTAGAAAACCCAGACCAGCATCCAAACTTTTGTGTTTTTATTTGGACCAAACCTGGGATTTGGACTAACTGAGCTTTACATCAGCAGTTCTGTCATCCTTAGGAGCTCATTCTTCTTGACTGTGGTCCTGAAGTCAGACTCTCACTTTATAACCTCATTACAGAAAACCCCCCAATGTTTAAAAATTAAAGTGCCAGGTGCTAACTCTTTTCAGTAGTTGGCTACTTCAACTTTGAGCTTTCCATTTTTTATCAGCAAATGATAAACTGAAAATTCAGTGTTCCCAGTTTAGATCTTTCTCAAAATTAAAGTGTAAATCTAAAGTGGCCACCTGTAAGCACTAAAACCTGAAGACATTTCTACACAAGTTAAACAAATTGTTTAAAAAACTGCCAATTGGTTGCATCAGGTTTTAAGAATAACTTTGATGGAAAGATCCAAAATTTATATTTTAACATTTTCAGACCTTTTTGGTTTCAAACTGGTTCAAACCAGTTTGGTTTTTTGGGAGAAGAGCAGGGGGTGGAGGATTATTTTTAAATCAAGAAATGGAAGATCTGGGAAAAGAAATACTGTACATGACTGTAGATAAACTGTTGAAGAAGAATAAGGATGCTACTACCATGAAAATCTCATAAGTGTGGGAAAGATTGTGGTAATGGGCTAGTGATTGTAGAAAGTAAGGAGCAAGTAGGCAAGTGAGGGATCTGGAAGCAGGTGGGCTGGAAGAAATGGGGTGGGAAAGGTGAATTTGCTGCAGCTGTGTAGAGTTGTGGTTCCTGCCTAAAAGAAGGGTTGTGCTCTTAGTGTTTTGCTAGCAGCCTGGGAATAAAGCCCATGTATTTTTGCGGTTTAGCTGAAAGCTATACAATGTATGCCCAGGTAGGTGTGGACTTCAACCTGTGGTGGTTTGTAGAAAATCTATAATTGCACTGAATTTGACTGAAAATCCTAAACCTCTAGTCTCGCAGGTTATATGATTTTTATGATGAACTAAACAAGAGAGACATCCTAGTATACTCTGAGGACGTTATGGGCCCATGCACCAACTGTTTCTTAAAAACTACTATTGGCAATAATTCACTTTGGTGTGGGTGGTTTTTTTTTTTTTTTCCTTCATGTAAATTCTTTCATGGTTTTATGGCAGATGAGCCTGATTACATGAAAGTTTACCTTTAAAATACTCCCATTTTATTACACACTCTCCTTACCTAGAAAATCCCAATGCAGCCACTGCTAATGTTTGATAAGATTTGTACCTGGTAGATTCTAAATTACATTAATACATAAAGCGGGCGATGCCAGACTCCCTATTGTTACAGTTATTAAAGCTGTAACTGGAATGATATCTTTCATATTGATCTTCAGCTAGCAGCTCTTATCCAGAAGCTTTGTTTCACATTAAAGACACTAATGATTGTCTCCACAAAATGAGCAGCTTAACAGTTAGAAAAAGTTAAATGGGAAAAAAAAAAAAACTTTGATAGCCACCTTTGATAGCTCTTCATTCCAACATCTCTTATAGCCACAAAGTGCAAGCCAAGCATTGATAGACTTTTTAATAAAATGACTTAAAAGAAATCAATGGGATTTCTCACAAAGCTTAATTTCCAGCAAAATATATTATTTAAATGTTTGCATTCCTTCTGAACAGCTCATGTCGGTCTTTAGCTGCCAGAGAATGGAATACCTGGAATTTCTCAGGTATCTTCCTAAGGTCTTCACTTTTTAATTCCAGGGGTCTGATTCTGACTTATTACCTTACTGAGGTTTGGTTGTTTTTTAAACAGAGAAAATATAAGTGCTCTGCTCTTTCAAGGCTGTCAAAATTTCCTGTAGTCATAGAGACAACAGCAAAATGTTTACTTGTGGGGCAGGGGACAGTCTAGTTACTAAGTAAGAGATTTTTGAGCAGTCACAGGTACTTTTGTTCCCTCGTGGACCGTAAGAAATGTTTCTCTTTCCTTACCTTCAGGGAAAAATGGTATATCCTGCCAGCACAGCTTTCCAGCTGCAATTGTGATAAGTGGATCTGTAAGACAGGAGGCTGACTTAGGCTGGAGTTTGGGAGCGAAAAGTATATTATTGCACTTTTTTTTTTTCATGGGACTTTTGGGTATGTTTTCTGTTAGTTTGTAGTTTGCTTGCTTTGTTTGGCTTAGAGTGAGGAACAGCTGTTGGATTTCTTTTGTATTTAACCAGGTTATTTTTTTTTTCCAATGTTTCGCTACGGCAGACACTGCAACATAGGTGTTTTCCATGAGATTATGTAGTGTAAGCAGAGAAATACATGTGAAATTTTTACGTTCTCTGAGTGCATTTATTGAACTTGATATGACATCTACCCATTTAAAGACTGATATCAAAGAGAGAGGCTTTTTTTTTTTTTTTTTTTAGCAGCAGCACCTAACCCACAAATAGCTATTTGGGACAACCAGGTCATATTTATTATTTTACATAAACAAAGGTATAATATACTGGCAAGGTAAAATATAACATCTCAAATTAATTTGCACTATTATGAACTGTAGTTCAAAAGGGATGGTACCGTACGTGTTCCCTGTGGGATGGCTTTTACTTGACAAGCTCTAGTCAAGTCACAGTAATGACTAAGCCAAATACTTCATACATTAAATGTTTATGTGAGAAATCATGGGGGTGAAAAGAGAGAGAGAAGGGAAAGGAAAAAGAATTGTCTTGATGAAAAAAAAAATCACAGAAAAGAGGGGAATATGCAGAGTTCTGCATCTACAAGACATTTCCCTCTTCTCTCAGTATCACATGGGTATTCAGCCCTTATTTCTATTGCATTTTTCCCAGGATTTAGTGGAAGAGTCTGGATTAAGCTAAGGCAGGAACATGTTTTGGCCGCTTATTATTTATTACAATTTTAGTTCCAGGTTTCAAAAACAATTAGGGAAACTGCTTAATAGGAAAATGACTCTAATTACTTGTTAATTGAGGTTATCTGCTTCACATTATTCAAAACGTAAATTGTGTTGACACTTGTACCCAGATATGATTATTTAATGAACAGACTGAAGATGCATCGTGAATGAACACACCACCGAAAAAGAGGCATTTTATTTTTCAACTCTCGTTTGCTCATGTCTTTTAATAAAATATGTATGTACGATTTACATTCAGCTCAGTTAAGGCATGTTAGTTCACAAAATATAAATTATATGCTTCAAGTAGTGAAAACACAACGTACTGAAATTTAAAATGAAAAGTAAAGTTTACAAACTATAAGAAACAGGGTCACATAAAGTGTGGTGTTACCTCTTGAATAAATATTTTAGCCGATAAATCAAGTGTCTGGATCCAAACAAAATACCAATGTTAATATTTGTCATATTAGTATTCTGTCTTGTGTTTGATTTTGGGGATCTACGAAAAGAGAAGGCTTGTTATTTTCTGAAAAACAAACACTCTGGGGGATAAGAGAGACAGGGTCCTGAGCAAGATTATATTTTCTAGAACAAGGTAATTCTGTGGTGTGAGAATAAAAATCTCCTTTTTCCTTATACATTATTGTGCTCTAGGATCTCTATTTTTTTACAGAAATACGAAATCCCTATTTTCTTAAAAAGTTTTAGGCCATGAGTTAGATTTCACAATAACCAAATGGCTAGTGACATAGAAAACCATGGTGGAAATCTCTGTGTTTGCTGCCCACATCAGTGTGGGTAGGTTTTAATTATTTTTAAAATAATTTTTTCAAATATAGGTTGCATACATCATAATATCCTTAGGAAAACAAAAATGTTTATTACAGAAAAAAATATTAGTAAGAAAAGATGAAAGCCAACATTTTTGTTCTAAAGACGTAACTAGCAAACCTGTTGAGAGATTTCGCACGTGTTTCACCTTGAAATTTCCCAGTTTAAAATGAGAGAAAGGCCTCAGTTCAGTCAGAGAAGCCATAATTTTCATCCTTGAGTCCATTTCTGTGTCTTAGACTCTGGACTATCAGTTGCTAAGGCAATTTAGGAAATGTAAACCTCCACAAGCCACGGTGGTCAGTCAAGAAAAAGGAATGGTAGGAGAATGGGAGGGGAGTGGAAAAAAAATAATGTTTCAAGTAAGGGGTCTGATTGCACACTTCATGGGATCGTTTACTCCTTAATTTGCAAGCATAACTCTTCCACCTCGATTTTTTTGGACTTGTGTTTTCCTTAGCTAAATACCTTTATAAAACATTTTCTATACAAATACTATTATTCTTCAGATTTTGCCGAGAAAGGAAGGAAAGTTGCAAAGCCCACAAGAATGGAAGTTTTAGAGCTGTGTTTGTGCCCATTAATTTTCTCTTCTATGATATTTTCCCATTTTCACTCTGTTTGACATTGAGCCTGAGCTTTGTTCCTGACTTGTAGCCTATGGCAGTGGAACGGGGAGATGAGACATCACGGAGATGTAGAGCACACATAAAAAGAGAAGATGTGTAAAAACTGAAATGACATGGCAGCTGAAGCAGCTTGTTGCTCAGCTTGGTTGCATGTTTGAGTGGAGAAAGCGAGGTAAATTGTGATATGTAAGAGAATAACACTCGACAGGGTGTATGGTTGTAAGGTATATGGATGCTCAATCATGTGGTGAGGCAGAAGGCTAAAGGACAAGCGCCCTCAGTATCCGCAGTCTGTAGATATCCGTATGACCTACAAAACAGAGGGTGTTAGGCTCAGAAAAATACCACTTACAAAGCATATGCAAGCGATTTTAAAGAAGGAAAAGTCCATTTATACCATTTGACTACCTCTTAATCTGTCAGTAATTATTTAAAGAATAAAATTGTAGGGGGAAAAATAATTCACTATCTCAGTTCTTTATGCATATGCACCATAAATAGATGGATTTGCACAGTAGTATATATGCAAACAACCATTTCCACTTCCCACTGGTTACAGTTAAGCACCTATTAGAGTTACACGTGCCTTTATGCTAATTTTTCTGAGCATTTACAACAACCGCTATATCTGTGCCTGAATGGGTTTGTGTAATAGATCTGACGATCTTCAAATCTGGAGTTGGATTTTTTTTTTTTAGGTCAGCCTCCATTTACGGCATTTTGAGCTGGGAAGAAAATGGCCCTTTGTATACTGATATTGGAACATTTTAAGATGTTGATTCAGAGCATTATTTAAATTTTTATACTTCTAGAACCACATAGAAAATAGTTTGCAAATTAGTTCCTATGGCAATGTGTAATAAATTACTGAAGGAATTATAATTTACATGGATTTATCCTTCATTGTGTTCTGCTTTAACACACACATGCTTAAACCTGCAAGAAGATACAAGCAGATATTTTAAAAGCCAGCATGACACATTATGGCAGCTTGCTTCTGCCTTTCTGATTGTATGTGCACCTGTATAAATGAGACAAATTATCCTATTTTTGATTTGGAGACATTCCTTACAGATAAAGAAATGATTGTGTAAAATGCAGGGCACTGCAAAATCAACTTCTTTATTTCAGCACATGGAAATTGTAGATTACAGGTAGTTTTGTTCTTTCTGCACTGTGCTGTGCATTCACCACTTTACAAATCTAGAGTCACTGAATCCAGGTGGTGACAAACTGACACATTGACTAATCGACTGGTTTTTGTAATGGCACCTGATATAGACAGGCTCTTTATATGGTGAAAAGCAGCCAAATGATAAACAGACTATAAAATCTTCCCTGTAATAAACTTCTCTACAGATATTGTATCTCTGAGGGGAATCTTGCAAGCCCTGCAACACTGGACCAAACTGATGCTTTTACCGTGTCTTGGAGTTGCCCAGATTCTTTCAGTTCTCAACTCTGTGCACAGGGATAATTTTAAGAATCTTGTTTTATCTCTAATTTTAAGAGCTTAATGCTGCCCTGTTACAGGCACACTCTTGAGAAGATACAGCTGTTAATAGTGATGCAGGAAGGGCAGGAACAGTCGATAAGTATTTGTGAGTTTTTGAGTTTGTGGGGTTTTTTTATTTGTGGTTGGATTTTGTGTGTGTTGTTTTGTTTTTGTGGCTTTTTGTTTGTTTTTTGGGTTTGTTTGGTTGTTTTTGTTTTTTAAATTAGGTGTGATTTACTTAATTGCTATTAATGACTGAACACACGAATGGCATCTACCAGTGTTGCTAATTTTAGAAAAATTAACAAAATTTGGCAAAATTTTAGGAAATACAAATAAATGTCATGCCAGAGCCTTAAGGAGTTCTCTTAGGTAGTTCTTACATCTTGATTTCAATCTTTAATAAATATTGGGTTATCATGGAAATTACAAAAGGTTCAAAAATGACAATTATTGTGCCAGTACTCAAAGAGGGAAAAATAGCATAACTCGAAATATTTTATAGGCAGATTAACCTGACAGAGTATTGGGTCACCTAATGACATATTTGTTGCTGGATTTAATAAAATACCCCCATGTAGTTAATAATGTCATTGATGTCAATCATCATATCTGAAGAGGAAACAAATTTTTAGAAAAACATTATTTCTAATGCAAGTCTGGTTGAAAAAGGCAGCCATGTTTGTGAAGTGTACTGAAAGTTTGTATGTCACTTAATAGTACATGACATTCTGATTAAATATTAGCTATGGGCTGTATCAGCGAAGCACACGTTAAATGGATTAAGAACTGATTAATTTACACGTTTCAGAAAGTAGTCCCTGGAGAATCATCATCAACTGGGTGAATTTCTAGAGTTGTTCTCCAGGGACTAGTACTAAGCTTGACACTAATCACTCTTTTTATCCATGATATGGAAGTAAATAGAACAGTTTTAATAACATTTTAAAATGAAGCAAAGATTGATGGACTGGCAAATAGGTTTGGGTAAAGGCACTTGTGGAGAGTGATCTGGATTGCTTAATGGCTGAAAGTGCATTTTAATTTATCCAAATATATGTACATGTGGAAAACACAGGCCATTCTGTTAGCAGAAGTAGGAACTGTATTCTGAGTTTTTACTGCAAAACATAGTTTCTGTGGGTGTTTTGGTGTCAAAAAGTTTGAGCTGACCCTTGTTTATGATAATTAAGAAGAGACAGCCAATGTTCATGTCTGTCAGTAGCATGAATGGAAAGGAAGCTAGAATAATGATATTAAAATAACAAAGATATGCAAAGAAGAGGGGAAAGAAAAAAGTATTGGAGATTAGGAAAATTGTCTTCCTGATAAAGACCTACAGACCTCAGCATGTTTAAATTATCCGAAAGAAATTGAAAGGCAATTGATTTCATACTTACCTACATTAAGGGACAACATTGGGCACCAAACGATTCTTTAATGTAGCAGAAAAAGGCAATGCAAGATGAAACGTCTGGAAGTTGGAAGTCCCCCAACATAAAATGAGAGTTACAGTACATTTTGCAAAGACTAGTGGGAAACTACCAAGAGAATTAGTAAATTCATCATTTTTTCATGCACTCAAATAAGAAATGGATCCCTTCCAGGGAGATATCAAACAGAAATATCCTAGGCTAAGTCCAGCATAGTTTGAATAAAATATTTATGTAAACATTTCTATAAACAGTGCCATCTTGATTCCTCATCCATGTCAAGGGGTGGAGAAGCAAAGAGATACAGTGGCAGGTGTTGTTTGAAAGCCTTCATTGGGCTGGGGACGAAAAAGGAATTAACCCAGCACATAAATGATAAATCAAAGCCTTTTTCTCTCCGTTGCGTGATGGGTGTTTGTGACTTTGCTGACAGTGTGGCATATATGTAGGTACAGCATGGTATGTGTGCAAGCAAAACAGTCAAAGTTCTGTTGTGATGTACCACCAAAGCTTCTAATATCATTTGGCTCATTTGTTTCGTGGAGCGTCTTTTTTTTTTTCCTAATAAGGTTGATGAATTCTTTGTCAGTGCACCTAGAGTAACTGCTGCCTTTATACACTGCCCACATTTTGGGTGGTAGTGGACAATTCTTGTTTTGTTGAAGGGTTTTATTATATGTAAGATAGGTGACTTCTCTATCAAAACAGAAGGAGAAAATGAAATCAGGGGCAATTTCTAGTCTCTAGACAACTTGACCTTTGCATTATAGTACATTTACTGTGTCAGCAGATTTTGGAAAAAGTGCTAGGATTATAATTTTGTGTGAGATGAAGGCAAATTCCAAGTGGAGAATCCAAAAGCTGGGTAACAGTATTAACAATCACAGCTGTCCTACCTGGTTTGCTGCAAGGTTGCCTTTAACTGTAAAACTGAAAAATCTCAAAGGTAGAGTGAAGGAAAGTTACGGTTTTAAGTATTCTTTTCCTAGAATAATATCATGATGTCAGGTAGAATAGGAAGGAATCATACTGCTAATTGACCTTTGCAAAATCACCCATTTTCTTAAAAAGCTACTTAAAGCAGATCAGTTATTATCTTGATTATTCTGTTTCTCCCATGTTAGTGTTTATAATGGCACTTGGGAAAATCTGTTTGAAAACTTTGCTTTGTTCTTTCTTCTACTGTGTATGTACTTTGGTCCTCTGAACAACATTAATAAACAATACTGATTTTATTTTTTTTCTTAAGAGATTACGGGTCATGATGGTATGAAAGACTAATATGAAGCAACAGGACAGAGAAAAAAAAATTGTTCACAAGCTTACTCTGGTTATTAGTGCAAAGGGAAGGGAGAGCAGGTGGCAAGTTAGATGGCCATCTAGATATTATCAATCTGACAGGTATCCAAGTGGTTCTGTATTACAGCCTCTAATTTTGGTCTCTGAATAGTTTTTAATAAGATTTTAGCTATGGGGTTTTCAGCCATGACCTGTGTTAAAAGATATTCTTTCCAATCACATTAAAAATGTACTTTATGAAAATTCCTGTACTGATTAAAAAAAAACCCCAAACTTTCCATTGTAAAAGCCGATGTTTTACCTCTGCATTGCCTGCAATCAGCAATCTAAAAGTTAGAACAATGGTAGTCTTAGTGGGTTGGGTTTTTTTTTTTTTCCCTTCAGATTAAAGAAGCCAAACTAAGTTTGGAAGTCAGAGCAAAACAGTTTTTATTCAGGTTCTTTGATTTTTTTTGATTGTGTCGTTGGTGGTTTGTGGGTGTGTGGTGTGGGATTTTTTTTTTTTTTGGGTTTTTTTTTTTTTTTTTTTTGGTCACTTAACATTCATAGAGACTTTTTTGGCTGGTGTTCCTTATGAATCTAATTTCATTCTGGAGCCAGGACTTTTTCGGCTCTGCTCCTGTGAAACTTGGACACAACGATTTGACAATATGTCCAGACCAAAACAGATCAAGTAGTCACACATGACTGATTCGGCGGAGCATGCTCAAAGACAAGACTGATGCCTCCGCGCAGCAAACAATTCTCTAGGGTAGGGACAGCGCGCTCAAATCCAGTCACCCCAGAGTAAACACTTAGTTAGACACAGCTTAAATGTGCCTTCCAGCACAGGCTTCCACTGCTGACTAGATGAAAGCCCCAAGCCAGGTTGCGGACCCAGCCATGCCGTAGCTTTTATACCTCTTTTTCAGCCTGCGAGCAAGCGCCTACAATCATTAGAGCAGTATTGGGGTGCACTCAGCAAGGGGAAAGGGGAGGAAAAAAAGAGAAGAACACTTGTCAGAATAATTTTGTGAATATGTTTCATGGCAATTTGCAACTCATTTTATTAATTTTCCATGAGTGTTTGTAAGTGTGATAGTTTGTTCGCCAGAGTGTTGGCAGAAAGGAAGAGTCCTGGAAAACACTGTTGGAAATACTCTCTGCTGCAGAGATCTCTCTGATTTTCCTCTCTCCCCTCCTTTTAAAAGTTTGACTCATCTAATCAAAGTGGAGGAACTATAGTATGTAAGTTTTCAAATCTCTCTCATACAGTGTATGAAGGACAGCTGAAGAACTATGAATGGCTTGTAAAAATCCCATGGGATTTATATACACATACAAAGTTGTTCAAATAATTTCAATTGAAATTTCACTTATTATTTAAAGTAATAACATTATTCTTGTGTCAATTTTCTGTTAATCAAAGTGTATTTGGGGAAAAAACCACAATACTTGAATTATAACATTACTGCTTTGTCTTAAAATATTTGCAATAATGTTGGCTTTTGGACTCTAAAGAAACAGGTATCGGCTTTTCTACTAATTTTTATTAAGAGTCACTTTTATTGCACTAGGGTTTTCTCAGTTATTATTTCAAAGGTCAGTGACACAAATTAAAATGAACCTTTATAAAAATGATGTTTTTTACTATCTACCTTTACTGATGCCATTGTTTACCGTGGAATATTTTATGCAGTATGGTGTACATATGGAACATGCATTGAGGATGAACAATTTTAGACAGGTCTGGATTTGATTCACCCTCCTTTCAGTATGATCTACATTTGATTTTTATACGCTATGGCCACCGAGTGACGTGCGGTGCCCAAGGTAGTTTTAAGGTACCTTGGGTCTCGGAAGCAGGTTAGCCTGGTAGCCTAGTTTGTGTGCCTCAGTTATGCTGCTCTGATGCTTGAGCCAGTTTCTTTCAAGTTATCCCTGGTATCCCTCCACCGACTGTGTAGGGCACATGCTTACACAGGAATATTTGCAATTTATTTCTATCATTCCATTTTGTATGTTTTCCCCCCACACTTTGTACTTCTGGCACATATAGGTCCACAGGTGTTATTAAGTGTAGGGTAGCATGTGGTGTCCATGCTTCAGTGCTACCACAGAGGAAGGACTTCCTACAGGAAAAAAATGATCACTTTCAGTATTTTGCAGGCTGCCCATCTAAGCCCATCATTGCCTGGCATCTACACACTAAGGGCAAGGATCCAGCGAACTTGTGAGTGGGCACCATGCCATCTGAACAGATGGGCATGGAAGTAGGCAGCCAGTAGACCATGTATGTGCATCAACTGTGGGTGTTGAGGGCAAGATTCCCAGTGGAGAATGTCCAAACAGCTGTCTGGCCTGAGCCAACATGCCTACGACCAAGCAAAAGTGCCATCCCTAAATCCTGCTGAGTTGGATTAACCTTCAAAAATAAAAATTGCTTCTGCAGTAGCATAAGGTGAGTTTTTGGCTTGTTTAAATCTGAGAGAAAGAATTAGGTAGGCAGGATAGAGAGATGCACGGATGTGAGGTCCATTAGCGAGAAGGGAGCATTTGTATAGGAGTATTAATAATATTTTATACAAGGGTATTTATATGGTATACAGTAACTGATGACTTGCAGGAGTGTGACATCAATGTTAATTATGCTCTTTCTGTTAAGACAGTCCTTTCAGGAGAGACCGAGCTTTTGAGTGCATTTTTATTGTAGTGTGTGTGCTGGATGTGATTTTGTAAAGGTAATTCTTTCGGAATTTTTTTGCCCATTTGCTTACTAAGTTTTAATTATTTTTTTGCTTGCCCCTCACCCTAAGAATACCCTTCTGGGGCACAGTTTCAGGTCAGAGTTGCTGACACAGTTTGCTGTCATAGCTGAGTTTTCACCCTTGTCCTTATTTTTCTAAGACCCAAAAGACATGAAAAGATAAGCTATTCTTACTCTCTGTCTGTATTAACTTTGATTTTTACCTTTTATATATATAACATCAAAACACACATTTTTTTTCAGACATAGATGTCAAAGACCACTGAAATGCTGATGTCTATTGCATTTTTGTTCCTGCTGTTTTCACTCTCTATTTCCTCTGTCATTGGTGCACAACTCATCTACAATTTTACCAAATCACCTGCAGTAGTTAAGTTTAATATATTCTAATACCATGGTGAACAAAATGTAACAACTGCATTTTGAATAGAAAAATCTGAATAGGCAACTTATCAATATATTTTATTTTATAATATGTATTTTTATGTCTGGCTAGATGAATACTGTCGCAGTGTGCATGTTGCTGAATTTTGTTAGATTTTACAGGCTGTAACAGAAAGGGCTAGTACAAATATATACAAAGCTTCACTTTAAATGTTCATTTCTTGAATCAATGAGTATTGTATTTAATACAATTAAAGCATATTGAAGCTTTGAGACCAGGTTCCAGTTTGATTTGCAGTTGGAAATCCTGAGGATTAGAGGCAACACAGCTGTTGGTCCCCTTGTCGTAGTTTGATCCCCAGGTACAAGAATCTGAGCAACCCACAGTCAAATTTAGAGCAACCTTAGGATTTCTTAAACTTATATGGGTGGTAGGAACCTTTTGTAGCTGTCTCCTCTTCTACACAGGATTTTGGCAGATCTCCTACTCCTGAAAAGGCTAAAAATGAAGCCAACTACATCAGCTGGGACCCCCTCAAAGCAAGGATCAATTGGACAAATTTCAAAGTCCATTTGAGTAGTTCAAGAGGAACAAAAGAGCTCTCACTCTAGGGAAAATCAGCTCCTGGGAAACAGCAAGCCATTAATGGAGAAAAGTACCTAGTGCCTGATGGAGGCTTATCCTTGGGGATAAAATATTAGCCCAAATTGGATGCCCTAAATTTGGAGCATCCCTCCAACAATTTTGAGGAAGAAGGTGACATAGTTTCAAACATATCACGCTTTGTAATCATAATCATGATTATTTATTCTCTGATCACAGGGCATCAGTTCATCTTAACACTGGCTGCAATTTAAACTAGGTTCTGAATAATTATTGTGCCCTTATTTCATGAATGAAGCAGCTGAATCAATCGAGATACTCCCACAATGAAAGCACCGCGGTGCTTGTCTACAGCAAGTTCTGAAGCCAGGGAGCACGCCCACATGATTAAATTGCCGTGATATGAAATACCTAACTTCACAGGCTCAGTATGAAGGAGGACCCTCGCACTGTGGGAAAGGTCTATAGGATTCTGATTTATAAGGGAGCAAGAGGTCAAGGGAAGCAAAACCATTATCATTATTTTCACAGGCTCTGGAGATCGGAACTGAATATAGAGGGTAGTGTGCTCAAAGGGAGACATGCAGGGGAATGCAACACAATCCTGCTTGCTGCCGTTTTTTTTTTTTCCCCCACTGACTTTAGTCTGCAGATTCTGCAGAGAGTATGTCATATGTAAGAAACTAAGCCTGTAAGGGCTGTGAAGTGGTTTTCTTATTAAATGATGCACAGAGAGATTATCTGGTCTGTAGCCAGTGCACAAAAGCTCCATCCATGCAAGTTCTTATTCCTGAGAAAAGTGTTTGGTCACCTGCATAGTAACGAGTTTTTGGGGTCCTGGGGATGGAGATGGAGGGTGAGGAACAAATGAAGGCTGGTGGGGGTAGGTCTGAAAATGCAGTTTGTGCCACTTTCTACCTGCAAGCCTCAGAGGGAAAAATGTTGATGTCACATTATGCTGTCTTGTAGTGTCCATTACCTTTTCTTCTGATGAAATTTCTTTGGGACAAGGAAGGAGAAGGGGGAAAAAAAAAAAAGAAACATGGTTCTAATGTAACCCTCTGGAGCATGGCATCAGGAGGACTCCAGAGACAGCCAGGTGTACCAGTGGCCATGGCTGTGGGCAAAGACCCTGCTGGGACATGGGGAACTTTCCCTGGGGCTGAACAGCGTGTTCTGCTCAGATATTGCACAGCTCTAATGCACCAAGAGCATCCACAGCAGCGGGTTGGGGTGGGGAAGGGGATTGCTCCTGCTGTTTCTTGACAGCCTCAATTTCTTGAGGATGGACCGAAATCCCTTGTCTGTTGAGATGACAAAGGAGCATCTTTGGGTGGGGAGCCCTGTGGGATTTTCTCAGTGCTTTTCACAGCAGAAGGCAAACCGTATCACAGCAAAGTTGTTTCAAATAATTCTTGCAGATAATGACGAACTTGTCATGCTGCCCAAGACTGCATCTTTAAAACAGAACAAATCACTTCAACCACAGCAGTGAGTGAAACGTTACAGGGTTTTCCTTTCTCTTGCTGTTGCCTAGGTGTCTTCCAAGCAATGGGGCCATTAACAAATGCTACAATACATTTTTAAGTTTATCTAACCAATTATGAGCTGTCACTGGAGTATGGAAGTGACTGGGAACAAAATGACCATAGATATCACTAAATCAGGTATCACCCTGTTGAGGGAATGTTTTTCACAAATGTTTATGTGACTAGTTTGTACTTTTATTGCAAACTTTCAAGCTGCCACCAATAAGTTTGATCCTATAAAGCATTGAGTGTTCTGGCCCTGATCCAGAAAAACACTTAAGCCCGTTGGAGAGTGCCTTGCTGGATCAGGTCCAGAGTGGAACAACATGCAGTAGTAGGAGCTCAACAGTAGGGGCCTTCTGTTGAGGTATTTACCTTCTTTTTTGGGTATTTATAGAAGAATTTCCACATTCATGATTGCAGTGTGGGTAACAGGAAAGAAAACCATAGGCCCATAAAAAGAAAGGTCAGAGCATGGACAGCTGACATGTTTTTGGTAGAAAATTAACAAAACCTCCATGAGAATCTCCTTGCTGTGGCAGTACAATGACTGATGGAGAAAACAGTGTGTAGATGTCCTGCCAGGATTTCTCACCCAAATTAGAGCTCTGCTGCACCAGGTGCTGCTTGTTCTGGCAAACCATGGTTTTCCCAGTCTTCTTGCACGTGATGCTGGTGGGTAAATAATCTGTGGTGAATAACTTATTTGATAATCTTGGAAACCACCTAGAAATATATGACAATTATCTTAATTATTTAGGGTTACAAGGGAATTCAGAATGATGTTTCAGGAAAGAATTAATTGTCTGTATTTTGCATTAAAGCAACATGTGTGGGCCTTTTGAGAAATGCTAGTTGGTTTTGTTAGGTTTGGTTGAAATCAAAAAGAAGTATGCTCCTTCTCATCGACTAGATGAATTAGGTAAGAAATACACTTGTAATGGGAAATAAAATCCAAATCAATCCTCCAAGTCTCTTTTTAAATCAATGCCACGTTATTTGAAGAGTGTAGCGATGAGTTAGTTGTGATGAATTCCCACCTAAAGAGGGAGAATTTAAAGAACAAATGGGAACACAGAGAGAAATGAAATTCAATGTCAGGTTATTGTATTTTACTTCATCAGTGTTAAATCAGCAGTTGTCAGATGGTTGTCCCTTCACGCAAGGATACCAGGCATATGTAATGGAGGCTTTGCCTTTGTAGAAAGGATGATGACGGATTAGTGCTTAGATGCTGGAATAACTCTGGTAGGAGATGGATACCCTTTAGCTAGGGAAAGGCCGGGGGTGAGGGGAGGGAGTTGCTGAGGCTGAATTTAACAAAACCAGACTTGCCCACAGACTTGCAAGCGTTCGCAGAGTGGATTTTTAATGCTGCAGGTGACATTGTTGCTGACTGAAGAATGTTGATCAAATCAGAAAACTGCTGATAAGCTGCCTTTCCCAAAAAGGGATCTCACAAACTTCTCCTGTAAATCTCTGCCTTTCGTCATACCCTGGGAGGTGAGGTAGAGGACTTGTGACAGATATTATTTAGGATTTTCTTTAGTTTATTAGGGTAATCGAATGGAGAGATGGAGGGGGAGGGGGAAAAAATATCCCAAACCAGCTCCTTTGTTGTCTAACTATTAAGAACTGAATGAAAAGATGCAAGTAATTGATTCTACACTTCCCCTTGCATAGTTTGGTGCACCACTGAAAATTGTGAGTATATTGAAACATGAGTATATTGTCTACTGTCATCCACGTTTTCCTGCTAAGAACATTTTAACACTGAACTGAATATAAAGAAAGTGATAAGACTAACTCATTCACTAGTATTTGTAAAATATATTTAAGACCAAGTTTCTATAGGGCCTGTTGGAATTTTATAAATCAGTTTTAAAGATTATATTGTCTCTCTTCTTGCTGAGTTTTTTTCAAGCTCTTTGGACTGTTTTTTAAAAGTCCCATTCCTAAACCAAAATGTTGGTAGAAATGAGTAAGAACTTTGAAGTTTCCATTAATTCCATTTGAAAGCCAAATATTTGGGTGTTTTTCCAGGAGAGCTTGAACTTGGCTTACATAGCTGTGGATCCTGGTTATATTTCTGTAACTAGATTCAAAATTTGGAGCTTCAGGACTTTCTTGTGTAAGATTGCTCAATGCTGGGCTACAAAACCAATCTAATTTCTTTTATTTTTGCCCTATAAGATAAACACATTTTTAGCAAAAGTATTGCATGAAACAATTGGGTAGGTCTATTCTTTCTCTTTGTACACATGTGGTTTTCCTTAATATTTCTTCATTGCATAAAACAGAGAGGTTTCTAAAGCACATAATATCATCCATAACTGGAATTCAATATTTTTTCTTTTTTCATATTTCCTGGAAAACCTTTCTATTGTCTTTTTATTACACTACAGCTAATAATTTGCTATTACTGCTAAAATAATACTTTTTATGATCTCATCTCTTAATTTGGTTGTGGATGGATTTAGTGCTTTTGATTATATTCTTTTTAGCATCCATCAAATATGAGCAACTTTTTTGCTAATACTCTGATCGCTGAACCGAAGACCATACCGAAAGCTCTGATCGGTGCTGTACACTTCACAAAGTTGCATATAGGGCACCCAACAGACATGTGTGATTCCTAGAGAGAGCAGCTGAATGTTAAAATAGATACTGTGGAGTTGTGGCGTGTCTTGTTATTTAATTCAGATGAGTGAAGAATACATTTTAGAAAGCATCGCTGGGCATTATGCTGTTGCATGTTAAGGAATAATTAGAATGGGGGATCTGGGTAAGAAAGACTTTCTATGATCTAGACCTGAATAGTTTAGTTATATGTCTTGAGCACTATAGAACCTTCAGAGTTGTTGAACAGTAAAGATAAAAAAAGATAAATTGAATTAATTTATTTTGAATTTATATACATGTCTCTGCCTGCATTAATATTAAGTTCCATCCAAAATCTAAATAGAAAGACTGTAATGTTAGAAGTTCTCTCAATAGCATCAGCAAATCATTCTTGTTTACCCTACATGCTAATAAAATAGGAACATGACACTCCTGAAAACAAGATTGCAAAATACAGAAAATGTGGTCTGACATTTTTTTTCTCCCCAAAGGAGGGACTGCCACTAACTAAAGTATTTCTTATGAAAGCTCGATTGCTTAAGATGCAGAATATTAAGAGAGAAAAACACTTTAGGACACAGCCATGTCACCAGCTGTTACTCACCCTTAATGAAATTGTTAAGTGATATTCTTCATAAATAGGTCAGAGAAACTTTTGAATTGTGAAGAATGTTTTATCTCTTTCTTTGAAATGTTTGTATTAAATTTAGAACTGGTAATTCATTAAGCTCATTAGCTCTGACTAGGAGAGTAGAGCAATATCTAGGATATAGATTTCAAGGCTTAAAAATGTTGGTACTTACAAACAAACATGAAAGCAATGTGTGGAGAAAAAATATAGGATCATAATATGTTTAACTGCTTTTTGAGAGTGGCCCTCTGGATTAATTAGGGACATTTTCTATATTCAGACACTTAAATATAAACAGAATACATTATGACTTTCAGCTAACTCTGTCTTAATAGGGAAAAAGAGAATGCATTATGATGAATACAGTGGAAGCTAGTTGAGACTCTATTTTGTTGTTTGCTTTTTGGATTTAGTTAAAGGAGGAGATAATCACTAAATTTTACAGGATCCTATCTCCAAATTATATTATTGTTGATTAACACTGGATTTAAACAGTAGAAGTTTTTAATATATATGTAGATATACACACTCATACACCTCTGGGTGATCTGTTCTTTGTTGCAGATTTGTAAGGAAGGAGAATGCTATTGAGCTCTGCCAAACCTTTGACTTGAGATTAAACTCTTTTTTTTAGTCTTAATTTCTAGCATTATACAATACTTTTCCAGAGTTGAATAACATAAGGTTACACTGGCTTCGTCCTAGAAAAAAAGGGTACTAGAGGAAATCAAGGACTGTCTTTGGAACAATTGTAGAATCAAAGTCCAGTATTGCTGTAGCTTTCCTACCATGGAGAATTTAGAAATAATCTCTAAAGCAGTTTAAATAGTTTATCATGTGCTTATTCCCAGTTATTTTGTATTTTCACCACTGACTTATTTTGCGGACCTGAGGTTATAATTAGGATCTTCTCATTTCTGTAAAATGGATTTAAGACCACCTAGCCAGTTAAACAATTCTTGAGATTCATGATGGAAAAGTCATAATTTAAAATTGTCATTATAAATTGGTTTATTTTTAGGTAAATTTTCCAATATGACATCATAAACACATTTATACCAGAGATGTTTAGCTTAGTACTGTACATATTAAATACGCAGGGCTCAGATGAACACCAGGTTTCACAGAAATGTTGTACCAAAAGAAGCCAGGTGTCCAAAGCTACATCAAACATGTAGCTGTGCATCAAACAATGCTGTGCATCCCCAGCAATTAAGTTTGTTGGTCCATCTTTACCTGCATGCATTTGAATCATCTCTGAATTTAAATCCTTGAATTCTCTCTTTTTTTTATTTTCTTTTCCAAGGTAAATCGTCATAGAAGAAATCATTCCCAACATAACTTAACGCTTGCAGACATCATTAGTACACAGGACCACACGGTAAGCAATTGCTCTGTAGAAATGATAAATCACCCTTGTTACTTTAAATGTTTATAATGTTAATGGTACACATGCTTTACTAAAGAATAAATACATGAAGCTTTGGATGCCTCAAGATGTTAAGGGATGTGAGAGACGTTGATTAATCAATAAAAAGAATAATTTTAGTAGATAAAAAGCAATTTATATACCTTGACTTTTAATTCTGTTGTTCTAGACTAATATTTCACCAGTATTAATACTTGGTATAAAGGAATGCAACCATGTCTTTGTCCTGTCTTTGGCCATATAAGAGTGGTTTTAATATTAATGCCAATTTTTATAAGTAAAAATGATCACGAAATCTAACAAAATTTTTCTTGACATTAAAAAAAACGAGGGGGAATGAGAAGTAGAGAGGCTTTTCCATTAAAAGAAAATGGATATACAAGTACAGTTTCATCAAAGAAATGTTGCTATCTGTGGTACTTCAACCTACACAAACTTTTCAGGATTAGGTAGGTTCAGAAGCTTTGAATTCTTCTAATTAAGAAAATTATAGAACCTATATGTAATATAGTGATAGTTACTTTTCCTTATAGTTTCTAATACTGTTAGCTTATGAAAGTATTTCTAATTTTTTTTTAATATTTAGAAACTCTAATATTGACACATACATACTCCCATCCTTAATATTCTTCTAAAAAGCAAATAAAAAAAAAAAAAGAAAACCAACAAATATAAAAAAAGACCTCAAACATGAAACTCCACACAATAATTCCATTTCCTTATTTCTATGCTAATTCTTCAGGGCATTTTGGGTCATTTTCCTCAACCTCCCAGATGTTGAAAAGGTGCAGGAAGGGCAGCAGCTTAACAAGAAATGATGATATTTATAGAGACAGAAACAGCAGAGTATATTGTTCAGATATATTTGGTATTCTTTTTAATCAAATATCATCCATTTGCAGAAGTACTGTGAGTTGATCCTGAGCTGTCTTGGAAGTATTTGGGGGGGGGGGGCAGAGGGAACGGAACCAACTGAAGGAAAAAAAAAATCCCAACACCACAAAAACCCACATAAATAAACCCCAACAAACAAACAAAAACCCAAAAAAACCAAACCCAGAAGAGAAAAGGGGATATCAGCAGATGTTAAACAAGGGGAATATAGCACCCCAAACAGAAGTTATAGAAATATTGGGGTTGTCCTAAAAATCTTTTTATTTTTCTTTGTGGTAAAGTTGTTTTGTAATTCCGTAAACGCCTATTATACAAATTCAGAGGAAACTGTGGACATTAATTGATAATGTAGACCATGCTAACTTTTTTAAAAGATAACACCTGTAATAATTCAATTAAAGCAACATATATATGCAAGTTACTTTGCTTATCACTGAGAGGTTTCATATTTACTGATGTTCTTATATTTTTGAGCTGTTTAATTTAAAACAAATGGCAGATTAGAGCTATGTAATTTAAATCAGATTATTTTATATGCCCTACATTTGTTAGTGGTGTTCTAGCTCAGGACAATTACAAGAAAATATGTGGAGCAGCAACATTTTCATCTGGAGGCACATCCAATATTTAACTACCCAAAATCTGAGAATAAAGGTGACTCAGTTCCTATGTTGAAAATCACATTTGCCTTGAGTTCTGGATTGGTTAAAATAACCATTTGGGAAGGGTGATTTGTAAACTTTGAAAGCATGAGATTTTGGGTCTGATTCAGAGAAGCAATCAACAGCTTGAATGGTTAGCCAATGCTCCTCCCAATTTCTGTTTCCAGATGGGTAGAAATATTAAAAAGAATAACCTTTCTCATATGTTATTTGGTGTCTCTGGCCCTGGACAAGCACCAGAAGTCTTATGCTACAAAAATGAAAGGTTAGAAGGGGAAAAAATATTGAAAGATGTAATGTAAGTTTAAAAAACAACAAAAAAAAAATAGGTGGAGATGGGGATTAAGTCTTATTTTAGCTCTAATTCATCCATCCATCACTAGATAAATAGTGACATGACTCTGCACAATAATCCCTACATACTTTCTCTTCGGGCTTTCTATGGCAATGATATCTATGACAGGAATTTGCATGAGATAAGTACAAATTATAGAAAATGTATACGCTAATCCTCATGTACCCATTTGAGAATGTCAACTAAAGCATTGTCCACAGAGCTTCAGACCTTTTCGTAGGTGCAAACACATGTACGCAGTTTATATTTCATTATATGCTGTGTACTAGGAAGAGAAAAATATCTAAGGAACTAGTTAAACATATAACACCGTTAATATCATGGTATTTTGAAAAATAAGATATGTTTGATTTAAAAATCCTTATATTGCATGCTTTACTGTTATTTAATGGCTTTGCAGAGAGCAAAATTCTATTGAAATTGTTACGTTATTACCTCGTGACTCAAAAGATCATGTGGAGTTATAATATCCCAGTCAGGCACTGACTTGGTAGTGTTTGAAAGGGAAAACAGACCCACTCTGAATCACAATTTTTCCCATTAGTCACACTGTTGGGACATCCTTAGCTAATGAGATCTGGTAAAATAGCAGGTCAATGGGTTTGGCTGAAGACCAGTTGTCTTTTTTTTTTTTTTTTTTAAATTTTTAAATATAAATTTACCTCACCAAAAAAAACCACAACCCTATCCCAAATTGTGGATAGCGGCTATATGAGGGTTTTTTCAGCAGATCAGAGAATCAAGTGTCTGCAAGGGCCTACGGCTTAGGAAAAGTGTGTGCAGAGATGCATAGGAGCACAAATTAAGAGGGAGAAATGAAAACAAAAGACAAAGCCTAGGACTTGCTTCTAATATTCCAAAATTTACGTGCAACCTTGATACCCTGCAACCAGGCTTGCAGCCTCATGTATACCAGCAGACTCCCTTGCCTGTTCAGACACCATGGGAGAGGGACCAGGTTTCAGTAACAGCAGTAGCAGTGTATGGGATCTTTAAAGGTGATATCAGGTTGTTAATATCACATACTAATTTCTGTATGTAGTAGCTAAGGGCTTTGCCTTTTTGGGTGTATTTTTGAAAATGCAAAGCTGTTCTTTCCCTTGATTATAATTTTAGTTGCAGACTGTATGTCAAGCATTGACAGAACTGTTCAGTTTTGTTGTCTGCACCATACTATGAGATAATTCAGCTGTAAACTTGAAGGTACCCCCGCACATGGATGCGCACATGCCAGTGACGTGTTGAGGGTTGTGAGGGATGAGTGTCTCGATAACAGAGCTCCTCTGAAAGAAAGCAACACTTAAAAACATGATGCCCTTCAACACCTTACACAAGCCTTGATTTAGTGCTGGCTCAAAGGAAAAGGTGGCACCTATGAAGGCAGTGTAAATTTTTCTGTTGTACAGATATTTAGTGTTTCTATGACACCGGTTACACCTAAACATGACTCTCTTGAGAATATGAGAATCAAGAGGCTTCTGCAGATGTATGGTGTGTCTCTCATAGCTATCAATGAATCGTGGACTCATGCAACTCAATATACCAAATGATACTTTGACATAATTAATTTACAATGTATTTTCAGTTAATTAATTTTTTACATACAGCTAGAAACTTTCTTGCATTAAAATAAGTTTCTTCTAACTCAACAAATATTATTGAGTTTTTTTCAAGGTTAGTTCTGTGTACCAATTGGCTTTAAATGCTTTCTACAAATTTAAAAAAAAACCTGACTGTATCAGAAAAATAGGTGACTAAACTGAGAATTAGTGACAAAATGCCCTCACACTAGATTAGCTAGATGTGGACTCCTATGCATGCACTAAGTGGATTAATTTGAATAAATGACATGGTATGACTTTCTTTTTTCTTTCTTGTAGGTAGTGGAGAAAGAAGGATATCTTCTAAAAGCAAAAATAGCAGACGGTGGCAAGAAATTGAGGTATTATGTGCAAATGTTACAGAACTTGTCAGTTGCAAATTTCAGAGTTGATGCATGTTTAAATATGTATAGATACTGCTGCTGCTCATGACGAAACTGCTGTTGTTTTGGTACTAAGCCACTGTATGATTACAGTCCCAGAATTCAAGTAACAGCAGCTAATGGGCTCGTTGCATCCAATGAGCATGTGTCAACGTTAGCCTCCATATATAATATGTTACATATATATTAAGGACAACTTTAAGGCACCAGACAAAGCAATAATATATTTTCCAGTGGGCAAATTTTAGGATCTGCATGTGTGCTTGAGAGGTCAAGGATGGGATGTAGGAATCCACCATGTGGTGATGCGACAGGGATGCCAGGACAAGATTATCAGAAGTGTTACTCACTTAGCAGTGCAGAAGGCAACATGAATATTAATTCTACCTTTTATGGAAGGATTTGCTACAGTTTGCTCTGTTTAGATGCCAATAAGGGAGTAGTAGCAATGTGACCAGCACTGTGTGTTACCAATGAGAATGAGAGCAATGTGAAACATTACAGTTTCTGCCTAGAGAACGGAGCCAAGCAGTAAGTTTTCATACCTATATAGTACTAAACCACAAGGACTGCAGAAATGCCTATTAGACAGGAGTCTGAAGCTCGCCTAGTCCAACCCCTCACTTGAAGCAAGAACGTTGTCTGTGCTTGGCCAAGCCTGCCGCAGCTGGGTACCACCCGAGACTGGTATTTTGTGAAAAGGCATTGCAGCCAGTCACTTCTTCCCCACTTTGGACACTGGCAGCAGCTTCTGCAGAGCGTGTGTGGCCGTGCATCACCTGCGAACAAGCCCAGACGAGGAGGGAGCTTTCCCTTCCCAGCGCATCGGGTGCCCTTAGCACGAAGCATCCCTATGGCTCAGCATAGGCGCAGGGAAGAGGCAGCGTAGCTCGGCCACTTGTATTTTTAAATAGCCCTGAACAACGTCATATTTTGGTACAGCCTCAGAGATTGTGAGCACCGCTGAAGCTATAACGTGCTGCCATCAGGTGTTCATTCGGGAGAATGCAAATGCAGCCGCAGCGCTCGGGGCTCCCTTTGCAGCCCCCCGAGACGGGTGGCACCTCGCAGGGGCTCCCCGGCAGTGACCGCCAACCCCTGACGTTAACAGTGAAGCTGTAGAGACGAATTAGCTCGATATCCTTCCCAGTTCTGGCTGGGTCTTCTCTGCATACTGGTATTTACGGCCTTTTATACAGGCAGAGCATGGGTAGCGGGGATTCAACTGTGCTTTGTCTGACTCCTCCTGTCCCCTACCTAAACTTCATCGTCTGGAAGTGGTTTCTTGAATAACGGTGATGTCACAGGGGGAAAAATCAGTATATTGTGAGCTTACTTTTCTGAAGACCTTGAAAATCTTAGGTCATTGCATGTATCCCCGGAAATACGACGTGTGCCCATCGGTACAGAGACATATACCTTAAAACATTATTTTTATTTGTTTTAAATGTGACAGATGAGTTTATAGAAAATCTGATTAAAAAGTTATCCAGTTTATAGGATTTCTATCTTTAGGTCACAAAAAATAATAAAAACTAATTAAGATTATTTTTTTACTTTAAAATGCCACTTTTAAAATGCAACAACTATGGAATAAAAGAACCAGGGAATGTAAATTTAGGGGGAAAAAAATATTCTTGCAGTTAATACAGTGAAATTCAGTTGCATTCTCATAGCTTCTATAGTTCCTACAGTCTCTTGTAAAATCACAAAATTTTCTTATTCCTGAGGGAATTAAAGCATTCTTCCCATAAAATTCAGAACAAAACTCTAGATAAATTACCTCACATGATATAATTTAGGACACACTTATCACTGACTTGATATTTCTTTGTTGTTGACTTCTTATTTCAAAACCATAAATAAAACAGTCTTATTTTTTTTTTTTTAAATTGGGTTTCAGGTTGAAATGAAACGTTTTCAAATCTTGGCAAACTTCCCAGTTAGTTTGATCAGATATTTGAATATTTTAAGAAGTTTGCTCACAAGTCTGGGACCTGAAAATGTTATTGCTGATTTGTATTTCTCAGCTAGAAAAACCTGCCCCATGAGTAGCTGGAGCAAGCAGCACCCTCGCTAATAGATGTGGCCATGACACAGAAATGTTCCTCTCCATAGCTAATGTCAGGCACTTGTTGTAAGGTGGTTACTCAATCTAAGCTCTGTCCCAAGGATTTTAATCCTTTGGTAATCCATATTTATCCAAGATATCCAACTCATAGGAAAATCTGTTCAAATCAGCACATAGCATGCTTGGCCACTTACTCCGCTGTGTACTCACAAGACCTTTTTTGAGTAGGAAATAAAAAAAAAAAAAGAATGAAAAAGAACTTAAGTTGTACTTACCAACAGAGGACTTGTATTCACTACTTTCATGGTGATTCTCAGCTACAGCACTCACTTCCTAAGGATATTTAAAAAAAAAAAAAAATAATTGAGGTTGAACTGTTCTTTATGCCAATATGCACAATCCATGTCTATGACCATAGTTCACATCAGCTAAGGATACAGCTTTATAGTGGTAATAAATTTCACTGAAGATTTCAAAGTGACTCACAAACACTGTCCTTTTGTGGGAAAATATTTGTTAGTGATAGTCAGGTACTTTTCTTAAAAAATATTTCTTTCTCTTTCTCAATGCCTCTCTATTTTTTCCCCATTAACATGGCATAAAAAATGCAGCCCTATTTTCTTCACATGTATTAATCTCTTTCACAGTAACCTTCTATCACTGTTTCCTCTTGTTGGCCATATTTTAGAGATGATCCTTAGATGGTGCTGGGTGAAATCCTGCCCACACTGCAGCAAGTTCCTCTGGCAGTGTCAGTGACATGAGGGCTTCATCTGTAATATTGGTCACGCTCCTTAAGCTGGTGACTCAAACACATTGAATAGGAAAGACAGTAACAGAACAGCTGTCTGTTGTTATGCTTGATGTGCAGTTTGATGGGATATTGAGTGCAGCAGAGCTTTGAGATGGATCTGGAAGTGAGCATCGCAAAGACCAACAGGTTTTTAAACTCAACAAAGCCAGGTTTTGCTGGAATAAAAAAAATGAGTGTGTTTGAGTTACTCGGAAATACCTAAATAGAGAAAGCTGAGAGGAACTAGGGGAGACAAGAGAAGGAAAAGGGTTTCTGACAGCTCCGCCATGGGCTCCCTGTGTCCTTACAAGCAGCTCCCTCCTTTTTAACACACTACAGAATACACATGAAACAGCCTATTTGTCACACAAATTTTCAAGTTTGTTCTAAAATGTCCAGATTTCTGATATGCATTCACATAAAGAAAATACATCGTTGATTTATGAATATTTTTGTACATATGAGATCTTATGACCCCTAACCTGAAGAGTCAAACTTGAGACTTTCGTCTAAAACCAGTTTTCTGTCAGACCACTTCTATTTGTTCATGATTAAGTGGTGGTTTTGAAACATCACATTGTATGTAATGTATATAATAGCATTTTCTTTTGAGTTGAGTAGTATGTTCCTGTGCCTCAGGGGACACTGTTTCACAGATCCATGCGTATTTTGACTTCTCCCTGGCCCCAGCAGTTTGCCAGAACTTTAGGGCTGTCAACTCCTGATATATAATGGTTACTTAAACCTCTGTCAGATATTTTTCTTATCTCTCTTGCTCTCCTGTGAATTTTTAATTTAGGGAAAGGAGAAAGTATGTGGGACCCTTCAAAACAGACCCTTTGCTGAGCTCTGTATAGTCAGGTTGAAATTACATTGTCTTTGCTTTTCCTTCTCAGTTTTATTTTAAGTATTAGTTACCAGAAGGGCTCCAGCTATTGGAGTTCTCTGAGTACATGTGAACTTTAGGCATGTGTGACTAATCTCATTGTTTTCCTATGGTCAAGGCACCGTGGTGGAAAAGGAATGCAGATAGGCTTTAAAACATGAATGAGGAGAATGAAAGCCTTCAAGCTTTGCTGGGCTACATTCAGGTATAATTAAGATGGTGCAACTCCATCAGTATTAGTGGAAGTGCATTGCTGATATTGACTTTAGATAATTTTTGTTTCTGAAACGAAATAAATGAAGTGCAAGTCTACAAATAGAGCATCTTTTACCTTGTACTTGAATTCCTTCCTAATTTTTCCTTCTTAAAATTTTATTTTTAAGGAAAAACTGGTCCACATCCTGGATTGTTCTCACGTCACGGAAAATGGAATTCTACAAAGAATCCAAGCAGCCAGCGCTGGCCAACCTGGTAGGCAATCAACCATCCAATATACTCAGCTTCCTTGCAACTGTTACTTCAACATAAAAATTTGGTATTTATATAAGACAAATTCCAACTGAGCTGGCAACCCTATAAGATTTGAGAGGAGCTGAAGGAAAATGCCCTGATAAACTTTTAATCAGATGGTAAGGTATGAGAAAAAATAGGATTTAGAATGCCTTTTATTAAGAGATGCATTTTGAGAATAATTATGAAGTGAGACAAATGGTGAGTGACTATCCAGTAATGTGAAGGTAACACTTTAAATTAAGGTGCCATTTATAAATGCTTTATTCTTATTTATGAAAATGATCACTAAATGCAGCTACTTCTCAAATAATGTATTATAAAGTGTGTTATAAAATGCATTAGTAATAAATGCTTAACAGATGATGCGATGAGAATCTGTTGCAAAGGATATTGTGAGACGTAAATTGTATTAAGCCATGTATGTACATCTTTAATACATGAATTTAAGTTGTTATCTACCATCCCATGAAGTGGCTTATACATTAATAAATAATAATAAATTATTTATAAATGACACCTTAATATAGGGTGTTACCAAAGCAGAAAACATTGTAAGTTAGCAAAGTGATTTTTTATTGTAGTATAAATGTGACATCTACCATATCCCACTAACCTTCCTGAAAATTTCTATGACTCCATCTAATGCAGCTAATGCAATTTCTGTAGCCTGTAGTTACTACAAAGTGAAATTTGCCGTACCTTTTTATTGTGCCCCAAGGAAAGACCACTGATCTTAGTCTTTGGAGATGTGACAGCTACACTGAGCAAGCAATATCTGCACGTATCCCTTTGGTTCTAGTTGCTGCCAAGTTTGAGGCTATGAACCTGAATGTGGGCAACAAAAAGGGAATTCCATAGACGTGTGACATTGTGGGAAGCGAAGGGGCAGGTTTGACAAAGCTCTGTTGTGAAAGGCTCTCAAGGCCTGATCAAACCTGCCAAATCTCATTGGCATGATGGGTGGCCAGAAAGGTGTTCTCTTTGGCAGGAGTCACAAACAATAAGATAATTTTTTTTCCATGGCAGGTGATACAAACCTTTTCTCTATATATCTTTGATCTGCCAATGCCACTTGTCATAAAATCAACTTTAAAGAACACCTTTTCGTGCCTGACTTTTTTTTTTTTTTGAAAGGTAGGGGTTGTAGCAAAAATAAAAATAATAGATAAAACATTAAAAGTAAGTAAAGGGTGGAATCTGGCACTTTCTGGTTGTGTTTGTGCTACTACAGCTTGAAAATACTGCTTTTCTGCAGCCATGAAAACCATAGAGCTTGCATTTATTGTTTTTTAAGGATCATCTGTGTTCCTTAGTTGAATTGTTATTAAAAAAAATCTCAGGAGATCTTACTAGTACTAATCTTATAATTTACTGTCTTAAACTTCTACCTGCTACCTCATCTCATCTCTGCAAGCCCTCATCCAAATTCCAGGAGATAAACAGACCAGTGGAAATTCAACACCCAGGAGACTTGATTTTGCTCTGAGACTCCTCCACATAATTAAAATCTCTATTACCTCTTTAAGGATTTATATACCAAAGTAGACTTGCCTGGAGAATGGGACTCTGGCCCAGTTCTCAATCTGTTTAACTCAAAACAATTAAGGTGTGTGAGAAAGGATCTTCTGAGATGTCAGTCCCTTCCTCTGAAGTCTCAGACATCACCGAGGTGAGATAACATCTATTGCCCACTGTGTTAGGAAGAACACAGACATATTGATCCCATAGTTTGTTCATTATGGGGAAATAAAAAAAAGTGGTGTGATTGTGTTTTCTATTCCATGCTTATTCTGAACACTGGGGTTGTGAACTCAGTGCTCGCTAAGGGAGAAAAAGTTGTTAAAGTTACATTTTCTGTCTATTGCATATAACTTGTATGCAGTGGTAAATAAACAAATTAGGTAAAGGTTAGGAAATAAAACCCCAAGAGCTGTCAGTATTCAAACCCAACTTTCTAAACCCATATTTCCACCATCACAGAAAGATAAAGTGGCATGTTGTTCTCATCTGACAAAGCAAATGCAATGCTTATTTCCTTTGTAAATCATTTAACCAGATATAATTTTGATACTGAACAGGAAATAATACAAAAGGACTTCATTAGAAACCATTTGTTTACTGTTTTTTTTTATTGTTATTTTTTTTGGCTGTATTTCACTTTGGAAAAAGGGGAGCTCAACCATTAATTAAATAATCTAATAGAGGCAATGTTCATTCACTATAGTACGACTCATAAAACATTTTTATTAGTAGTAGGAAAATGATGCGACTTAACAAAAAGATTTATGTTCCTTTGTATTATAAAGATATTAATTCATTAATTATTAATTATTAAATACTGATCAGGAAGTGAAAATTTAAAATAAGACAGTATCATTATAAGAGGAATGATATTTCACAATAAAGACACCAGGAGATAGGGAAATGAAACATTATCATCATACCTTACTTCTCGTGATAAGACAACATTTAGAGGTGGTTTAAAATTGTATTTACAAAAATATTTAATAATATTTTAACTAAAAAAAATAATTATATCTAGAAAGACTTTTTGTTGTTTCTGTGTACAGTTGTAGGACCCACTGTAGCAATTTTCCAATTGATCGGCATGAAGACGACTGCAATCTATAGCTTTCTCGTGAAGCTAGTGACAATATGTGTATTATTAGTAGTAACACAGCGCAACAATTAAAACACACAGAGGAGAGATTCAGAAAATGAGCTTGTTTACAAATATTACTGAGAGCGCAAGTTTGCATCCCATGTAGCTAAATCATTATCTTTTGCTGCTGCCTTGATCATTTGTGATCAGGCTTTTGACACATTTTCTTTAGCATTCATATGAATATAACTTGTTTTTTATTTTAAATTAAGGACGTTGTGATCTTAGACGGATCACAGCCCCATTCTTTCTTACAGCGTTAAATTCTATTATCAGTTGGTCTTTCTGACCAAGAAAAGCTAGTCTGTTTATTCAACAGAGGTTATTTTAACCTCAGGTTATTAGCCCATCTGCAACGTAATTTAGCGAGTGAAAATGCTGCTGAAATCCATATTCATGTTTAGGAAGATTTCATTCTAGCAGACACTTGTATTAATTTTCAGCATAACCCCCTCCAACAACACTGATATAACATAATTGCTCTGACTGCAAAACACAAAGCAAGGACGCGGAGTGCTCAAGCTTTCCCAGTAACCTTAACTTACTCTCTTGCAGTGTCTCTGGGTAATGCATCAAATAGAAAGCAAGCTACTTAACAGGACAATGTTTAGGCCAGAATGAATTCCTAGGCAATTTTCCTCAGGTCCCTATGGATGTAAGCAGGGCTTCCAGCTGTCTGGATCTCCCCATGTGCAGAAGGGCTGATGTGCACGATGGACACTTGAGCTCGGTGGATCTGTGTGGTTTTGCATGTAGATTTCTCTCCATACTCACGAGTCGCGTATGATGTTCAGAAACCTCATATCCTGATGTGGGCAGAATTGCTAAATTTCCCTAATGAGAAGCTTTCCAGTTGATTATTGTACACAGCAGAATGGTGTTCATCTTTCCAACACCATGAGCTTGCATTCCATCCTTTTGGGAAAGGGAGATGCATATACTTTTCTTCTGTTTATTACAAAATCAGAGCTGTAAACAAACTCCAGATTACTACTACAACAACAAAATTAAAATGTGTGTGCACTGAGGAGCCCAAGTTCTGCTGCTGCATACGTTTTTGTACAATCAGAAGTTAGAGATGGTAAAATCCTAGAGTTCACTATTCTACCTTCTTGCAAAACTTCCCTGAACTTTGTTTTTTCTCTCTTCAGTGTGAAATACCATGGCAGTTATTCTGAGGAAAATATTCTGTAGCTCAGCATCTTTCACTATCAAGGATTCTTTGCCTACAGTTTAATCTCCTCTTTTCATCTCATTATGAGTTTCCAAAATTTCTTGGCCTTTTCTACTAGTGGAATAAAACTGCCCTTCTTTCTTAAGGTGTTTTCAGACTTCAACTATCCTTTTTGATGTTTTTCTCGAATAAAGCCAGGTGACCCACTTTGACAAGGCTGTGCTGTGTGTTCTTGATGTGTTACAAACCTGCCTGTGCTATGCGAGTGCAGACCTGGTCATTGCACAGAGTCCTGGGGAGGAGACTACCTTGGAGTCTGTCCTGGCCAAGGAGAGTGATCTAGTTAAAGGAGACACCACAGCCTTATTTAAAAAGTATTGTACTGGAATAGTTTCCTTTCTCACACCCCTGTTTGAATGTTTCTTTTTGTTAATTGGTTGGTGTGTGTTTGGGCTTTTTTCAACTTTGTCACTTCTGCCATCTAAATATTAACTGTTTAAATTTCACAACTTCCTTGTAAAATCGACTATCAACACTGCAGTTTTGATCTGTTAGTAAAAATTCAGAAAGGTTAAGTTCTTTTCAGAGGCTGGGCAGGAAGTCTGAGACAAAGTTGAGAGGAAAAAAAAATCCAAATCCTGCTCTTCCAGTGGTTTAACTACAAGAACATCCTTCTGTTTTGAACAGCATATTTCTTCTATTAAAAAAAAAAAAGAGGTTAAAAAAAAAAAGAACAAAGATGCAGAGGACTGTCAGTTTTAGAGGAGCTGAACCATGGTGGTTTTATGGTTTGGCAAAGGGGGAACATAATTCCAACTCCAGTACTGAAAACTGCCAGAGACACTGGCTGAAAATTACTTGAGCAGGATATCTTATTCTGCGTCTTTTAACCTAAATAGGTCCTTTTCTACCCATCTCAAAATCACCCTGGATAACACACTTTTTTTTTTTTTTAGCCTTTACTAACAACATCAGAGAAATTCAGTGAGCAATCTTTGGAAAATGGATTATGTGGTTGATGCTGGACTGGCCACTGTAACTTCTATTAAGTCTTTCTTCACCACCAGTGCCATTTTCTAAGGTGAAATGGCTTAAGAACAACAGAAAAAATAAAAACAAATGTTTCAAGCTCATTAATTAAGTGGATATCACTCCATATCTTATCCAAAAGGGACTTATTAGTGCTTTATACTGTTAACATTAGTATTTTTATTGTTGTGTGGGCTGTGCAGTAACTCACTCTGCAAAAGCTACTCTAAACTACATGGACTTTGCCAGAACTGCTGCACAGGCACAGTCCCTGGATAAGGAGCTTAAATGGCAAATTAAGAGTATTGTGCCTTACACCAACACCCAGCAACGTAAATGATACAGGCAGACAAGTCTGGTCTTTGAATTATTTGCATCCATACGGAGGAGCTGGAGAGGCAGAGCTGTGTCACTCCGGGATGCACAGACTGATATTGCAAAGTAGCAAACTGTGTGGAGCTACCCTGGTGTTGAGCTCTTTCTGGGTCACACGTGCCCTCAAAGCCTTATTTTTAGGAGCTAGAAATGATAATTTCTTTGGAGAAAGGAGATGGCTTGTCTTACAGATATGATGTACATTCTTATTTAATTTCTGTCCTTTCCAGCTGCATCACTTTTAATTTACATCTGGAAAAAACACAAAACTTTTAAGCCCAAGGGCTTTTCTTAAGATGGTGCAAAGTAAGCATTTAAAATATTTGGTCAGTGTGTATGCATTTGTGCTTTGAACTAGTGTATATTATACTGGTTTTTAAACCATCAAATTATTTTTAAAATGCTATATTTAGTATAAGTAACTTATTTCTTACTTAAGGCACCTCAAGAGTGGTTATTTGATAATACTAGGGAATAATGAACTCCCTTCAGTAATACCAGCAGCCGTGCTACAATGATCTGTCACTTGAAGTTGATCTGTTCTTGTTTAATCTGATAACTGTCCCCATTTGTAAAAAGTCAGGCCATATTCATGGTTAATTTTTCTTTTTCTTTCCAGAAACCAGGATATAAACCTGAGTGTGTGGATTTGTGTGGCGCTCGCATTGAGTGGACCTCAGAGAAATCCAGCAGAAAGAACGTCTTTCAGGTAAGAGGCAATGCCTGCATTCCATTATACTCAAATGAGCAAGCTCTGAGTTAAGAGGTAGGTTTTATTCCCTTGATTTTAATAACTAGAAACTGAGTTAATACAGTGTTTTTCTTACCAGTACAGAGTGTAACATTTTATCAAGAATCAGTTTACTATTTTTCTAAGAGAAGGAGGCTGAGTCTCTAAAACACTTGAGAACTTGTTGATTTATTGATTAATGCTCTATATTCAATTTGTTTTTAAAACTTAGTAGGTAATTGCTTTGGGTTCAGGCCTAGAATCTTGACCTAAAGGACTTGCATAAACACAACTTCTTCAAACTGCTTATACAAGCATTGCTCCAACACAGTGCGGTTACTCTGTTTGTTTTTATTGCTGTTCAGGCTCCTCATACGGTGATGACCCAGGTTCATTTCTGGAAGAGGAGGGGAGGATTTTAAAAGCTTGCCTCTGTCAGGGCGAGCATAGAAGGACATGTATTTCTCATAAGTCTATTCTTCATTGATGGAAAATAATATTATTTAATTACTGCATCTAAATCTCATTGAATTGAGAGGGTGGGTCAAGGTCCAAAGAAGATGAAAGAATGAGAAAAGCGTTACTGCAAGTTTAACATTCCAGGATCGAGGGGCTAAAATAGTTTATTGCAACATCTTCAGGTTTTGGACATAATCCAGCTCCCATGAATATCAATAGAAAGGGGTTTTTTTTTGTTTGTTTCACTAAAAGTTGCATCAAGCCACATCAAAATATTATTCTCTATAAACTGAATCATTTCCCAGAGCTCTAACATGAAGAATTCTAACAATATAAACAACAAAGGGAGGAGAAATGCAGAAGGAAATTTGTCAGGATCAAGATACTGTTAGTTACCAGATAGTCCTTTGGCATCATCACCAATGAAACATGCTGGAGGAACCAACTGTGCTCAAGTCTGGGGTTTAAGAAAAAAGAAAGGCACCACACACAAAAACACCCTAAGGGACTGTAAATGATTTCTTGAAAAGAAACCTCTTTGGGTCAACTGGGTGTTACAGAAACTTTTTCAAGGTTTCTTTTTCTAGACATCTTTCTAAAGCACATGCAATATTTAGAAATATTCCTCTTCTTCAAGCCAGTGAGACCTATGCTTCTATACCCCCCACATCCTTCAGGTTGTCTTGAAACAACACTTGGAGCTTTGTCATTTCCTAGGTATTTTTAGAATAAATATTTTGGTTTTGCTGTCAATCTTCAGCATTTTCACTTGGAACATGATTAAGTATAACCTTAGCCTTCAATCCCGCAACCCCCTGAGCACACTGACAGGTCTTCTGAGCTTCTAGGGTTTATTTCTCATTTTGCAGTAAGCAAAATTCCTGTTTGAAAATGCATATTGGAGTGGCGATTCATTGAAGCTAATACATTTCCAATGTAAAGACAAATGAAGGTCTGTTATTGATTTGCCAAACTGGTTGTACGAAGACTTTGCAATGCATTTTCTTCTCACTTCTGTTAGTGTGAGGTGTAGCTCCACTGAATCAGAATAATGTGAGAAAGGAAACTCATGCACTAGTGTTTGAACCCATTAAAACGTGTCTTCATCAAGCCAATAAGTGAGTGGGAGAGACATTAAGAAGTAAAAGCATGGGAGGAAGGACATATGTTAAGACACATTTTGAAAAGGGATGGAGCATTGTTTAGACAGAGAGCTACAAGAAGATTATGCCAGATGGTAAGAGCGAAAGAGGAGAAGGCTTTGGCATCAGTAGTGGTGACATTTTGGAAAAGGAAAGGACTGAACGAGACTGGTGCTACATGAGCAGATAGAGTGGGAAGGGGACTAGAGAGAGAGCGAAGATTTATGAGATAGTCTGGAGGGAATCCAAGGCAAGTTCGAAAATGGTGAGGTCAGTTTGTACCTGGATACTGAATATTTCAGGAAACACTTCTGATGCTCTACTTATCCCTAGTGGGTGGGAACAAGGTTGATAATATATGTCTACTTATTCATAGATTTGTTCAAATTAAAAAACATGGGTGACTTCTTGATTCTTTTTTTTGTCTGACCTAAATATAGATGCGTTGCATTGCTATGCGATTAAATACATTAGCTGCCTAACACTGAAACGATCAGAAATAAATATAATTATATCTTCAAAGCATGGCAACAAAGCATTGTTGGTGGAGTTTTATTTCATTACTTTCTGAATAACAAAACATTTTTTTCTGATTTAAACAGAGCAATGATTGCTTTCTGCTAATATGTTGTACTAGCAGTAGTTGCAGAATTTTGATTTGCAGAGTTTGATTTAGCCTGGGTGCTCAATTTGAGTTCATGAATTATAGATTAGAAATAGAAAATGACTACTGAGATTTTGGTTTGAAGAAAAAGAAGGAAATCTTGAATTTAAAATCTAAGCATATGACAGTTAATGGATGGTAACATGAAGATGGAGTATAGGAGTATCACAAAGAAAATTAATTGGAAACATGATCGATGCAGGAAAAAAAATAAAAGAGGAAACTGCAAGTAAATGATATTCAGGCAGGAAGATTTGGGTTTCTGGTCTTGATCATGAGGTTTTCAGCAGTGTTACTCCACTCATTTTAATTGAGCTAGTCCCTGTTTAACAGGATAAGTCTGATCTGTCTCTCACACTATCCAATTTGTGCATGCAATCTATTTCTGTTCTTGATGAACGTATTAAGTTTTTTCCTAAGTTTTCCTTAATAGTAACTGAAAATACCCACATCTTATAAAATATAACCTTCTGATTTTCCTTCATTTATTTTATTGATAATACAGCTAGCACTGAGGAACAGAACTGGTTAGAAAGAGCTTCACATGATGTGGGGAAACGTAGCAGTTAGCAGTGAGATACCGTGCTGTTTGTTCTCGCTGGCTGAATGACGCGATACACTAGGTCTTCATCAGAAGAGTGGTGAATAAAAGAAGATTTATGTTCAAATCACATGCTTTAAATATTTCTGCTAAGTGCTAGTTTGCTCTTTGGTGTTTAGCCTGAAATTTAAAGCACTGAGGATTAAAAGGATTACAACATAATCTTAAATAATCCTAAGTGTCATTTACAGAGAGATGGTTGTAATAACTATATAAAACCATGTTAAGGGATGGCAGTGTTGTCAGTCAGCAACTGGAACAGAAACAACGCCTATGTCACTCTGTCATTCTTCTCTTTCCTTTATTTGACACAGTTTTATATTGGGTAGGTGTGTTTTGATGCAGGTTATCAAAAAAGAAAATATGATGAGATGCTTTGCATCAGTACTAATAAGGCTGCTGAGGCACCAGTAACTAGGTTAGTTTACAGATTTTCTCACTATTTGGGTTTTTTGCTTCTGGTCAACTTTTAAACTGGAATTTATCCTTTCCCCTGCTTTACTTATCCTCTGAGTCAAGCAGCCCTTTTTAATTTCAAATTCAGCCCAGACGTCGTAGAAGACATGCTCTTGACCCCTGGCTTCATAATTCTGGAGCTTCATTAGCAAAAAGACTTGCGGCTGTAGATTATTTCCTTGAAGAGGTTTTGGAGGATTTCTTTCAAATGATTCAAAAAAGAAAAGGAAAAATAGGAGAAAGGTGAAGAGTGCAAAAAAAGGTCAGGAGTATCATACTTAGGAATGGGTGAAGTGGCTTTGTTCTCTTAATAGCACCATTCATTTAACTAATAATTTTTTTTGGTTTGTTTAGTAGTATTTTTTCCCTGTTTACAAAACTTATTTTTGGGAGGGTCTGATGTGCAGAATTTGTGGATTCTTGCTCTTGCTGCAGATCTAGTGTGAATACTGGATTTTGTTTCAAGAAAGTGCATCTGTAAGGGGTTACTCATTCATATGCAGCTAAGAATTCTAAATGTATTTTACAAATAGAGAAATCCGTGTAAGACGTACAGTATTTCAACAGCGAGACAGCTGAAAGTACAACTGTACCTATGTGTAATATGAAAGAATTTATCTTGCAGCTGTTTCATATATAATAACATTTATGGCACTGATCTAGGGTAACTCCCTTGTCCTTGAAGCTATCCAGCTTTGTCCAAGAGCATAATCTGAATGATAAGCTATTTTGTTCTACATTCTGTAGGATCAGTATAGTATCTGGATGCCTCCCAGGAATGTTTTAATTCACCACTTTTTGCCATGAGAGGGATCATTTACTTTTCCATGATCTCTGTAGAGGAAGCATTGAGATTGTAATGTGGAGGGGCTTAGGTCAGGATGGTATTTGGATTTCATTCTGTGTTTTTAAATGTAAATTCTGTATAGAAGAGGCGAATCTGAGAAAGCCACCTTGCACTCAGACAGATGTGAAGCTTCTGGTGGTCCTTAGCAGCAGCTGGAGCATGTTCCCTATCCCAAACTGGCCCCAGAGAACGTGCTGATTACTGAGCCCGAGGAGCTCTTGCCTGCAGTTCCTACAAAGCATGCAGTAACCTTTGCTGGCCTTGAATTAGGTATGCATTAGGTGGACCTGTTGTGATTTTAAAACATATGTACAATGTTTTGTCCACTTCTGGAGATTACTGATGTGATTGTGGTTTAATTTCTATCCCAGAGACCTGCCTATATTATTGCATAATTAAAAGACGGCCACAACACACTGCTATTACATGGTGTCAGCAAGAGGTTGTTTAAATAATAAAGTTATAATTACCTTTTAAAAAGCACAAGAAAAGGTCTTAATCATCATCTTAGAGATATTCAAGTGTATATTTTTCTGTAAGAAGTATTCTGCTTTTACTGGGGTAAGTGGGAGATCTTGAATACAACAATGTGGGATGGTCTCTATATTGGTTTCTATTTCTCTCTTCTGTTTTGTTAGTGACCTTACCAGAAAAGCCCCTGCCAAAATGCTCAGTAAAACCTAATGAGTGTATACAGAAAATCTTCTGACCTCTCCATATATCAGCTATTTTTTAACTTGAAGACAGCAAGATCTATGTGTGAACGCTTTATTTTGTTGTTGAATTTACTTGGGATTATTTTTTTTTTTTTCATACTGAAAGCCACATATTACTTCCTGTATTTAGCAGAAATGCATACAAAATGTAGAATCAGAGCTGTGAGTGGGGGACACTTTAAATATACATAATTTATACTTACTTCAGAATTATGGGACATGCTTCTTATTCTACTTTTATGATGGTAAAGCTCTGTGGACATTTTTTGAATCATTTCTGATTTACACAATTTTTCTGTTGAAAAATAGGCTCTTTATTAATATTTATTAATTGCCTTATAATCTTCTCATTTCTTTCAAACCAGAAACTCAAAATGAAACTATGCTTTCTTCAGTTCATTGCCTTACTTGAGTCCCCAAATTTTCTGAGGTTTCAAGCAGTTCAGATCACAACCTTTTCTTTTGGAGTCTGCCATTACAGTACTGCTCTTAACATGCAAGTCTAGGCAGGCTCTTATGCAAGTAATAGCAGTAGAGGTATATTTTCAATTCATATCTGTATGCCAAATTTTTATTGTTGATTAAAAAAGAAAAGTAAGAAAGAACATAGTGTAAGTAGAAAAACATCCTTGACAGTGGGGAAAGTCTTGCAGAAAATAGAATATGGTACCTGATATACATTCTAAATATTATACATCTGAGAAGGCACTTTGACTTCTAAACACTTGAACATGATATTTTAAGGTAATAAAGAGGAGAGACTTTTAGAGATGCTTGGTAATAATTTTTCTGTATATGTGTGAGAGTAAGAAAAGGGCAGATTTTATCATAATCACTCTACCTGTGTTGACAGTAGTGGCTTCTGAGACCCAAGGAGGTGTTCCTGGATACTAAAGAGCAAAATATGTGGAAACATTAACTGAGAAAGAAAAAGATCCTCATCTAATCCAGAATAAGCAAGGGCCTGGTAACTGGGGTACTCATATAAGCTGTGGGATATGCAGTTTCATCCTCATTTCAGAAGTGCTGGGTGAGCAGTGGACAGGCAAACGGTCATCCTGGGCAAATGAGCGCGTTTGTCTTCTCCTGCCAGTATTTCATGCTTAGATTTGCTCTTACCCACATTAGCCCAAAGGGAATATATTGATAGTGAAATGAAAGTGAGTTTTCTTTGTGAATTTAGATGCAAAAATACTTGATGTGACTCAAGTTTTAAGAAATGTTGGGTGATAGTCAGTCTCCCTCAGAAAAAATGTGATGGAGAAGGGGACACTTCTCATTACTCCTATGATATAAGCACAGACAACAAAGCTTTGTACCTAATGACAGGAACATACAAACCCAAACACCTTGGATTTCATACGTATGAAACTGGTGGCACTTTACAAAAAATTACTTATAAAAAACTTCATAATATTTACCAAAATGTTTATACTTTTTTTCAAATCATGCAGTCTGAAAATAGACAATCTTTCAGCA
>NW_010262390.1:103213-148337 GCF_000690775.1 Eurypyga helias
GTCCCTGCCCATGGCAGGGGGGGTGGAACTAGATGATCTTTAAGGCCCCTTCTAATCTAAACCATGCTATGATATGATATGATTCTATTTAAAAGGTTTGGGAAACCCAGTCTTCAACTTCTAAAACAGCGTTTCAAGGAAGCTCTCTATACATTCGGCCTTTATAACAGAGTTCCAAAAGTTTCAGGGAAAAGCAACTTTATTCAGAAAAATGACAAGCTGAGCCGTTAAAATATTTCTCTCATATTCTGTGGTTCCTGTGTCTGCTTTGGGGTAACAAAATCCTCAGTGTGTTTTATCTACAAAATCAGGACAGTATGTTACTTTTTGGTTAAGAACAAACAAAACTCCAAAAAAACACCACCTTAAAATTCTAGTCACAATTTTACTGGAAATGGGAGACAGTTATTACTTCTCAGAAATAGTGAGGTCCACTTCTCATAAGCATCATTTTGTCCTACCTGGCTACTTGAAGGAAGATTCAAAATTCCCAACAAAACTTGGTCTGATTTGTAGCAAAGTATCATCTTTTTTCCAATTATTGGCTCATGAAAATTTCACTCTGGAAAAAAAAATCACTTGAAGCAGAACTTCAACAGCTCATGGAGGTCTTGAAAGGGCTTGAAAGTCTGGATGAAGAGCTGCTGTGGGCATGGTGCCACAGTGATGCTGCCCGCAGGTTTACAGATCACCACTGCTGGGATACTCGCTGCAGGACATGAGATCAGGGTCTTATTAAAACCCATACAGCTCCAAAGTCAAAATGAAAAGCAAACTCAAGCTTTTTTGTGAAGGTCAGGCTGATTAAAAAAAAAAACAAAACAGAACAAACCACAACCCATATTCTCCAAATCTGACATTAGGTGTACATAGGCATCTGCTAAAAATTGTTACTGTAATAGCTCACTGCAGTTTTTTGAGACCCTGTGTTTTGATGGATGTAAGTGCTGATATGTGAGTGACTGTGAGAGGTATGAGTGTCTGTGTATGCTCATACACATGTGCTTCTTAGGAAATTATGTGAATCACTTAAGCTTTTGACAGCTACGCTGCAGCTTTCAGAAGTGCAGATGTTATTTGTCCATCAGAAAAGAAAATATTTATTTCAAGCCACAGGCATTTTCTGCGTTGCAAAAATAAAACGTAACAGCAGTTAATGCTTAATGTGCATGTGAAATAATTGTGTTGGGGACAGAAGCACAGCTGAGTATTACGTCCTATGTGTGAGTGCACGAGCAGCACCTTGTACCTTGGATAACGCCAAACCTTAGGCAATCTGGACGGTTTACCGGGGAGCAAAGCGCGACAATGGAGTGGCTTATTTTTTCGTCGTGTTTTGGCTGAATTCACAGGGCGTTGTGTGGTTGGGTTTTGGGTTTGGGCTTTTTTTTTTTTTTTTTCTCTTTTACAGCAGAAGTGGGCTGCAGCTTCTTGCTGCATTATTCATAAACATATTGCTGCCATCTCGTGGGCAGCGCACGAGCCGGCGCGGGCAGCGCTAGAGGCCACGGTTGGCCAGTGCCGGGAGGGGGGGGATTGGGTGTGTGTGGGGTGTACTAGCTCCGCGGAGGACAGTGATGCAGGGCACTTGGTACCCATTATCGCGACAGGGAGCAGTTTTTCAGCATCTTTTGATAAAAATAATAATAATAAAAAAAAAAAGGGTGGTTGGCCAAAGAGTTGATGTTACTAACACTTAATTTGGGTGGTTGCTAAATGAGGTAATGTCTGTTTTTAGGAAGGATAGTGCTGCCGTAAACCTCTGTTCTCTGAATTATTCATGACGTGGCAGTTTTATGATTTTGTTTTTTTCTGATTATCGTCTAATCAGTGGGTCTGAGAGGCAAAGGGTGAATAGCTTTGTAGGGATGGGTTGGTTTGAGGTAAAACGTGTAATGAGAATTATGGCTGCAGACATCCTGTTTGGTGAACTTGATAAAGCCCCTCTAACGTGAGGCCTTTGGTGCTGCGTTTTGTGTATTCCTAAAATAGGGAAAATGGTATTTTCACAGTCTTGGCCACCAGCAGCTGAAAGGGAGAAATGTGAAAGGAGCCCGGCTTTTCTGATTCTTTAGTCCTTTAAGGTTTTATGATTCTCCTGAGTGCAAACAGCTAAATTAATTTAGAAGCATTACGATTTTTGCAGCCTTCTTAATGTAAGTTAATATTAAAAAAAAAAAAAAGTCTTGATATTGTCCCAAACATTGGGCACGTTCCCTTAATTTATCAAACCCTTGGAAAAAAAAAAAAAAAAAAACAAAGAGAAAAATGAATCCTAAATGAACTCACTCAGAGATAATCAAATCTGACTTGTTTACATGTTTGGTGCTGGTATTTCTGTATTCAGCCACTACATTTTTTAAAATCTTGGCTAAGCCACTTTACTCCATTTTTGTGTTTCTCTTTAATGAGCGAGGCAGATATTTAAAGTTGGCTGGGCACGGCGAGCCTTGGCTGTCCTCTCTCTGAAAGGCAGCACCTCGCATTTGTGTGCAAGGGAATGCCAGACGACATGGTAGGGATTCACAATTTTTTTTTTTGTGAAGGAGTGATTTCTACCCTTCTTTTTTTTTTTTTTTTTTTGTTGGGGGTAGAGGAGGATTTTTGTTATTTCAAGGTGTTAACTGGACGCTGGCAAGCAATTTGAATGCAAGGGGAGAAATGCAAATAGTGATCTGCCCCCTCTTTTAGATAATACACCCCTTGGTTTTCAGCAGAGTAGTCATTCTTAGGCTGTGATTCATGGACCACTAATGGGATGGGGAGACTTTTTGAAATGGTAATACAAGCATGTCAGCCTGAGAAAATATTTAAGGTAGTTCCCAGATGGTACAAATGAAAGAAAAACCCAGAACATTTTTCCACAAGCGATCCTAACTTTTCAAACCTCCTCAAGTTTATCGATTTTGAGGCTGCACCTCCAATTGATCCTGTTTATATTTTTTTAATGTATTACGAGAGTTGTTAAAAACTTGAGTTTAGGGGATGAATTGCTTGAATCCTTATGTAGCGTTTATTTAATTTTAGTTTGGCTTTTTGTTATTTGTTTTCATTTTTCCTTTCATTGTCTGATTTGGGGTGAATAAATTCCTAGTAATTCCATTTATTTACATCTGCAATTGCATCTGTAAAGCAGGGTCATCCAAGAAGGTTAGCAAATATTTTCTTTGGCAAAGTTGCAAAGAGATGTGGATTTCTTACAATTTCATTTTAAAATAGACTATCTAACTTAAATTATCAGACAATTTTGATTTTAACACTTAAAGTCCACAGCAATTCAGTCAGTCTCCCCTTGTTTTGTTTTTCTGATTATTGTTGTGATTATTACAAATACATTATTGTTTAAAATTTTACCACACTTGATTTCTAGAGTGTGTTTAGCTTCCCCTGCTCCAAGTCAGAGTTTACAGGTAAACTTTTACAGACTGAGTTTTAGACCAATTTTCCAGGATGGACAGTGTGTGTTTGTATAGGTAAATATTTGTTTGAGAGCACATTTTAATTTATGAAAATGGGAGCCAAATTTGGGAGCCAAGATACTCTAAAGTAATAGAATTATTATTATTTTTCTATTATTTGTACATAGTCATCACTAGGTGGAGGCATACTTTACATATTGTATTGAATGTGTCATCTGTTATGGACTGAGATGAATTGCATTGATACTGCATAGTTAAGTGAATGAGATACTTTTTGAACCTTAACCGCTGAAGTAACCTTTGGTAACAGGTTACTTCAGTGGTTCAGGTTAAAAAAGCCAAACTCTCAGCCAGACCGAGCAAGCTCATGCTTCAACCTCTATTACTGCTGAAAAACAATGAAAATTGAGTATTTTTTACTCATGGGCTGTACAGAGATCTCTTGAATGAATTCAGAAACATCATTCATGTGTGATAAAGTCAAAAGGAGACAAGCAAGTGTCATGGAGCAAGAGATTGAAATAGCCAGTATCTACCCATTTCAATGCCCTATCTTGTAGTACTTAAATCAGTGTAGGATGGATTGACTGGTGGGGGTTTTTTTGGGGTTTTTTGGGGGTTTTTTTGGGTTTTTTTTTAACTTTAAAATCGGTTGTGCAAAGTCACTTTACAACCCACCCTTCGTTCTCATGGTACAGGGCTACCTGCTGTAGATTGTACAGGTTCGATTTTGACTGAGGGTAAGAAGACCTACCTCCGTTGAAGCTAATATACTGATTCTAGCCAAACCATCCTGATTTACACCTTAGATCTTTTGTGGGGGCTGATCTTTTAAAGGGGTACATCTTTTGTAATTGTGGTGGTATACGGAACACCACGTTTATGTTTCCCTCTTGTGTTTATAAGGTGATACGGCCGAGTCTGTACAAGCTGGTCCATGGCTAGCACAGCCCTAGACACATGTTTGAAAGGTCACAATTGGAAATTCTTGGGTGTGAATGTGGGAATCAGAGACAAGAACTCTTCCTTCATGATTCAAATACTGTATTATGAGTCTTCATAACTTATAACACCCACTGTCTTTTCCTGTAGGAGGAAGAAGGGTCATGGTGCACAGACTATAAATAAAAAATACAATTTATTCAGGAAATAATCCTTATCTTTTTGAGTAAGACAGAGATTCTCTTTTAAGCATGCTGAGAAAAATGGAGGAAATACATTTTTACATCTTTGTAATTTTAATATAATTTAGAGAGTGGAGTCAGGATTGTTGAGAGACTTTTCCTGAGCTTTGTAGCTTCTTAGACCCAAACTGTCACAGTGGACTTTGCTGTGGCCAGGCTTTGCCACATCTGGAGGCAGTGTCAGCTAGTTACACGCTGGGGCAAGTGCCTCTTACCCCTGCCATAGACAGGAATGAAAAAATATGTAATGGAGCTTAAATTTTCCTCCCTCTCTTTTTGGTATTTTTTTTCTACATACTCTTTTTGGTTTTTTTAAATGATTAGGATTTGGAATCACACTTTTAATTATATTCACAATCTAAAATTAAATAAACATTTTGTTTAGTGCTCATAAAATTGCCAACCAGTGCTTAAGAAAGGATGTCCAGCAATTTATCAGCCTGTAGAAAATAATTATAGCAATATTTTGAAATGCATTGGTTATAGTTTTGTTTTGATTTATGCAATGTAAATAATCAGTTTTGATTCTTCTGTTTCAAATAGCTTTTTTGGAACTAAAGCTTTTGAATAAGAGTCCCTCAAATCAAGCTGTTACTCCTGGGAAAATCTGCAGTGGTTTGTTATTGGCATTTGAAAAACACGCACCTTCTGAGAAAAAACAGGAAAATTCTGTCAGACAGAGTGATGGGAATTCCCAAGTTTGGAAATGCAAGTTCTGTCAGAAAACAATGGCAGTGCGATTCAGCTAAGGCTGAAGTTGAAGTGAAATAGAACATATTTTCACCATAACATACATTTTTCTTTTTTTCATTGTTGTTCTGGAAACAAATATTCTACATGTTTAGCTAAAAAGTGCAAAGTAAGGAATAAGAGAGAGTAATGTGTGTTGGAACATAACATAGACTTTACCCATGTAGAAAAGTGTGAAGAAATATGGTAAAATTGAATGTAAACAAAGAAATGGGGAAAATAAATGTGGGAGTGAAGAACTGTGTACAGGGAGTAGGAAGAATGTAATGCAACAGCAGAAGATCAAAGGAAGGGAAGCCAATTTTTTCAAATATTCGGTAATAACTTAGATGTAGCAAGGTAAAGAATCTGAACAAAGGGTCAGAACATCACAAATGGGATAGGAGAAAACATTATATATAGTGAGGAGTGTACAATTTTTTTTTTTTAAAGGATCAATTATTATCTCCATCTCCTGGTATTTCAGGACTCTCTTATAATTACTAGCATTATTTTTGCTCCCTCTGCTGCACACACGTTCTGTCTCGCTCTCCCTTCCAGGCAACACTTCTCCACTTGCGCAGATTTGAGGGGGTAGGAAGATCTCAGGGGTTCTTTGCAAGATGCTCGTTTCCCACCGCAGAGTGTGGCATTGCCAGGACTCTTCAGGGGACTCTCTGCCAACTATCCTTAAAAGCTTGCAGAGGAGTGGGAGAAGATTTGCATACTGTCCAAGCAAGGCCAGATTTGAACACCCCTCTCTGCTGAATAGTGTATTACTGAGTAAATAATGACACCAAAATCATTGCAGCTTCTGTAGAGTAGGTGCTGTGCTATGTCAAGCTATTAGGGTCTGTCCCTTATTTCTTTCCTCCCCCCCTTCTTAAGATGCTCCTTTTTTTATTCAGAGATTGCTTTTCACCTGCATTTTCCCCCCTGTAATTTTACCTTTCTCTGCTCTTGTTTTCTTTACCTTCTATTTTATATTTTTATTTTTTAATAACATTTTAAGTCATCTTTCTCCTATTCTCAATGTGATGACAGTGTATCCTGATGGAAAGATAATAATGCCCAAGGAGGTTTTCTTTTATGAATTCTGCTGGTGTTACTTTCACAAGCACAAATATATCATCTTGATTTCTAGCTCTGGGTCATTTCATTGCTCTTGTATGTCTTGCTACGAGATGTTTCCTGTAATTAAAAGATTAGGTTAAATAGATTATTTGTGCTGCCCTGTCTACATAAATGTTCTGTTTTTCTGCCTCTAGATACTGGCTTTTGTGTTTTAAGGCAATGTTGTGGTACATGAAGTTGCATCATGTCTCTTTTGTCTTTAAGCTGCTGACTTATCGGTAACTGGAGCAATCTAATGAGACATTTACTGCCATAGCTTCATAGGGTCAGTGAATTAACAGGTGCCAATAAGTTCTAAAGAAGTGTTTTAATTGTTTCTAAAGTATTTAATTAATGGACTTTTTTAGAGGAGTGGTGACTGAGCAGACATAAGGCTGATAAATATTTCATGTTTGTATCTAGGGAACTTTTTCTCATTTTCATGTAATTTGAGGTGTTTGCTAATGGAAAACAAAACCTCAGTTGTTGTGTAGCATGCAATCAGTGAGAAGTTGCCATTAGATTGTCCAGGGTTTGGATACCTACGAGGACTTTACCTATATGTGCTGTGATATTCTGTATTTATAGTCAGTCTCGTTTAGAGAGCATTTTGGAGTTGGGCTTCTCTGATACATCTAGATATCTATGTTATGGTCTATGTCCAGTAGCCTCTATGAATTCAATTACTCGAATATTAAGTGTTTTCATGGCTGTTTTCTTGGGCTGTCATGGTTTCAGTAATTACCACTTGTTGGGTGGTAGTTACTAGTAAAAAGACTCCAGATCCCAACACGCTTGGTGGTCTATGTGATATTCATGACACTTCCTTTAAAACTTGATACCAGTAATGCCATAATTATACAGAAAACTTTTTTAAACATTGATCCTTATCATAGCCTGGTTCTCTTCACGTTAGAGGAACATTTCCCTTCCTGTTACTTTCCTAAATTCTTACTCTCCAGTCTTTATAAAAAAAAAAATAAAATCGGTTGTGTCTGAGCTACATTCGATGTCTTCTTGCTCTCGAATTCTCTTTGTTCTATTTCCTTAAAAAATAATAGTTTTTTCTTTTTCACTTTATATCCCTACTTTAGGGAATGATGTTTGTGACATAGGCAGTGTGGCCCCATTGATTAAAGACTGTTTCCTTGCTTCTCCGTTGGCACTACCGTTGCTGTTAATCAGTGCAGCTTTTGAAACGGCAGCACGGTGGAGTTAAGCAGGCAGAAGACGTAACTGGAGTTCAGGGTGAGAGATCATGGAATTTGTACTACTTAGTCAATCTGTGTAGCCGAGTGCACGTTTCCCTCCACTCCTGCTGCTTCCTCCTAGCTGTGGCTAAGTGAGCGATCTCCATCCTGACTGTCCTTCAATGCCGAAGTGTGAAGCTGTCTGCCGCCAGTGGCAGGGTTCCCCGGCCGGGAGAGCTCTAAGTCAGGTCTCATGGCTGGAGCAGGGATGGCTGTCCCACGGCACGGCTTGTCTGAGCTTTGTTAAGTCACAATCTGTCATGTGCCACTGCAGGCTTAGAAATGCAGGAACAGTTGGAAAAATTGATTCTATTTGTTGTTGCAGCTCGATAGACCTTTGATCTGCAATGCTCGAGTACTCAAGGCTGTTCCAGCAGAGTCAACCTTACCAGTGTTAGTATAGTAATAGCCTTGTTATCAGGTTGTAAGAATTAATTATGTCATATTAGGAGGGAGAGGTTGCAGTATTGCAGGACCAGGAAATACAGTATTGACCGACCATGGCTCTCGCTGGCGACAGCTCAATTTTGTTGTTGTGAGGCATCACTTCTAATTAAAATGGCATGCTTCTAGAGTAACAAAAATGGGTTTATATAGCGTCCAGTCCTCTTGGCCACACACAAAGTGTAACTAAGAATACTATGATTAAGGTGACAACACTGTTTTTTGTATCCCTGAGCTAACAATGGCAGAAGATAGAGGGAATAGATGTCAGCGTCTTGCTCCCCAGCTGAGCAGGAAACAGAAAGCTTCCTTAGAAGTGGCTGACACTGAGGCATTTGAAAAAACAGCAACTTCTGGAGGTATCTCTTATTTTAGAGATTTGAACCTGTGCAGATCTATGGAAATGATGTGATACAGGGGGCAAATTTTTTATCACCAAAAGGACTACAGTATATAGCATTCTATATTCCATTGTGCACCTTTCTCCTTCTCTCACTTTAACCCTGTTATCCCTCTAGGTATCTTTATTAAATACCTTACTATTTTTAAACCTTTTATGGGGACTGTGTGCTCTGTCCATTTATTATCTCTGAAGATGGTTAGTGCTGGGTTTGAAGTCATCCACATTTTCTTTTGAGCTCTGTAGCAAGTAGAGAGGAATGTGCTTATAATCAGTCAAGGTAAAATAATTGGAAATAGGAATAATAATATAGCAATGGGCAATGTATTTGTCAACTCGGCTGCAATGGTTTTGGCTTTCCGCTTAACTCAGTGAATGTTTAAGTGGCATGTGGAGGAAAGAAGTCGTTTTTGTGAATCTGATGTATGCAAAACTGATAATGCAGTTATTGCAAATGTAGATTATATCTGCCGATGTAATTAAAAGTACACATCTGCCTCTTTGAAAATGCAGTTCAGTTGTTGGATTTTTGTTTTGAGTCTTTTAGAGACAACTGTGCCAATCTGAGCAAGTCGTACAGTAACTTCATTTGGACAAACCCTCACTTTGTTACTTTATGTTCATAAATGCAGTTAACAAGTTCTTTTGTACTTCTTTGAGTGTTAATTGATGTAAACAAAGTCTGCATTTTATCTAATCCCTCTGAAGCTTGTTAAAATTAGAGATGTGCCAAATTATTCCAAAGCAGGTTGTAAAGTAAGTGAACCATTAGATCCACTGGCTCACAAATGGCATAGACAATGTGTGCTCTGTTTGCTTCTTTTTCAGGGACTGTTTATGTCAGAACTTTCAAATCACAGTTTTTTGCATCTTTAATATTGTTTTTAGTTAATCTGTATGGCAGAAGTATAGTACAAGCAGCAGGGCTGAGCGTGAGCACGTGAAAAGTCCACATATACGCTCCTAATTGATCATGCCTAGCAGTCAGCTCTGCTAATGTCCGTATCCAGCATTTTCTTTTCCCAGAGATGTCCATTTGTTAGCATTTTCTCTTTGCAGGAATTGTGATTTACAAAGTTCTTCATTACCCAGGTTCTAATGTGTTATTTTAGTGATGGTCATCTAATGTACAAGGCACCATGCTAGCCTCAGCTAAATGTCTAGGGCATAGAGTGAGCCCTAAGGCATCATTTCCATGAAAAAGTTAATGGGATTGATACAACTGCACGGAACTTATGGTCCTTCCCTCCTAGCCTGGTATCAAGCTCCCACACCATTAACTGTTCTCAAAATCTTGTTCCTGGGGACTTCTCTGATTCTGCTCTTCTTCTACATCTTTACCTGCTCCTTTGTGTTCTCAAAATCTTGTTCCTGGGGGCTTCTCTGATTCTGCTCTTCTACATCTTTACCTGCTCCTTTCGCTTGCCTTTTGGAAATTATTCTTTTCCATCTCCTGCCTTCTCTCCTGACTCCAAGACCATTGTTCCTGTGCTGGTACAAGGCAGTCCCATTTACCAGCACAGCTGAGCTACTGTGCCTGCACTACAAACGCAAAAGTCTACACTCCAGCTCCAGTCCTCATTCCCCTCCTGAATTGAACACCAAGTGGGTTCTCTGAGATAATCTGGTGATGCATGTTAGACAAGACAGAACTCTAAGATCAGTATATGTAGATGTATCTCCATCTTATCTTTCATAATTCTGTTATTTTCTAGCTGCCAGCATCATAGTATCTAATCTTTCTAGCAAACAGGTGGCTCTTGCAGCATGCTTTACAATCAGTCAGACTTTGGCTCAGTCTAATTTGCTTAATCATATTAATTAATTACTTTTGTAAATGTCAGAAAAGTTCAGCACACATTTTACTTTTTAAAAAGATTTTTGAAGATCTTTCTAGTAAATATGTAACTTTGAAATATCTGCAGTATTTTTACTGAAATTGCAGAGCATACTTCCTCAGATTATTCATTACAAGCAAAATACTCAACTGCTCCAGTCTTTTTTCGTTTAGCAAGTTGACATAGATTTCTGTGAATTTACTCCTTATTTTATAGCAATTTAATCAGGTGATGACAACCAGTTTCAGCCTATGACCTGTTCTGCTAGTCACCTAATTTATTTAGTAGTCGCAGTGTGGCATTGCTGCATTCAGAATTCTCTGATTGGAGACCAAAGTATTTTTAATAGTAGGTAAATATTATAGATTAAAAATTACTGGGTTTTGCACACAAAAACCTTTTATTTCTGTATACTAAGAGCTGTTTGCTGAAGAGTATTTTTTCCAGCGTTGGAAACCCCAAAAGTCAATTTTAGAGTAGGAAATAAAAAAGGTCACATACCTCCTAAATTCATATAGGTGTCGTGAGCAATGTCTTGACCAATGCTATTTTTTAACCAAAATAGTGACACTATATTTTTAATCCATAATATTAGTGAGAGGTATAGGACAGTCACAGTACAAAGGTTGATAGTTTTGTGCAGTACTATTTTCCTGCTTTTTTGTTGTATCTGTGTTTGGATGGCATGTGATTGTTTAGTATGGATCAGGAGAGAGGTCAAAGCAAAGGTGATGCTTTGACTGACAGTTCTGAAAATAAGAATACTGAGATTATACAGCAGTCTACAGTCACTGAATTGTAGCAAGCCTAGGTGAAATAAAAGAAAACAAATGTTCCTACCTCAATAACCCTTGGGGGAATCACTTGAAATAAAGCCTAATTGACTAACAAATCTACAAATGGTGCCTTTCCTTACATCTGACCATGTTGTGCACTTATCATAATTTCTTTCTGCTAACACATTTTCTGACTAATGGCATCTGATGAATTCAGTCTTCAACTGCCAGTCTGGGTGTAGACGATGTGCTCCAGATGTGCGCTGTAAGATCACTGTCCTGCAGCAATAAGTCCTTCTGTTCCCATCTGTAACAGTATTTAACTTTGAACAGGACAGTGAGCAATACTAAGAATTTCTCTTTTCTCCAGTTTGGATGAGGGGCTGAGACGTTTAAATTAACAGTAAGTGAATATGAGAAGCTTAAAAAACTATGTTCTGCCACATGGTATCTTCAGGTTAGTCACCAGCTCTCCTCCTAACTCAAGATCAAGTAAACAATAAGAAGCAAATGTATCTGGATGTATTTGGCAGTACACTTGTATCCGTGAAAATACACTCCTCTTTCTGACTAATGACATCTTTAGGCTGGAGGTGCTGATGCCAGGAGAGAATTGACCAGGCAGAGGTGACTTTTTAATGGTGTCTTGGTGGTTTTCTCACTGTATTAGTTAGTTCAGGTGGCAGAGGCAGTATCTATATAGGTGTATATAGAGAGAACTTCCTAGATGGAAGTACTGTTGTCTAAACCTCGTAATTCATTGATTTATGATGTTTTTAAGGAACGTAATTTCTCTACAACACTTCTGTAGAGAAATGCTCTTCTGATTCAGAGTGGAGTTATGTGCTCAACACCAAGAATACAGACCATAATAGGAAGTTGCAACTATACATTTTTATCATCATCAGGTTTATTCCTGCACCGTGGATGCTGCCAGCTTAGAAGCAGTCTTAAAATGTAATTCTTAGAGGATTTCATTCTTACATGTATGCTTGTGCTGCTGTACGATTAATACTGTTCAAGCTACTAGTTTGGATAGTATCTTCTAATTTCCCAACTATGCATGGAAGTAGCAGGCATTATATAGAGAAAAAGTAAGCTGAACATGAGCATAAGGGTTTGTTTTAGTTGTCTAGGAATTTGTCTCTTTAATTCTGAAAAATGGCTGTGTGTGGCATTTTTACAATGAAACAAAATGAAGGTTAACCAAAACTTGGCCTTGTTTACTTTAAAGTTCACTAAGTCTCACCAGTCCTTCAGTGAGTGTGGGGTAAATTTAGGCAGAAGAAGGCAGATTTTGTGTGGATCTGTACCAATTGATGTTTTTTGGCAGAAACAATAGAAAACATATTACACTGTGTTTTTATGTTTGTTTCCTCACACTGTGTGGTTTTGTCTGGTTTCTCTGCAAGCAAGGTTCAAGCTGGCGAGCCACGCAGTTTCCTTTTGATTTCTTTGTTGTTCGTTTATTGGAATTTGAGATTGGAAGCAGATACAGTGGAGGCGAACCCAAGCGAGCCAAAATGTTTTCAGTCTGCCTGCGCAGCCCTGCCTGAAAGCTCCAGTCACTGAATTTTATAGAGCAGTGATATTAAGATAATTCTTCCAACCATTCTGGAATGTGTATTTCCATTAGGTTGGATGTATTCACATAAACTAGTTATTTTAATATTCTTCTGAACTGGAATGCAATTATTCACTCAAATTAGCCTTTCAAAATATTGACTAAAGGGGTTCTGACATTCTGATCCTTCGCAAGGGTATGGTCAAAAATTTGAAGTTCGTCAAGATTCAAGATGTAAGCACATGAAATGGAGTATAAACACAGGTTATGTATACTCCATCTGCATCAATAATATTTAAAAAACTTAATCAGTATAATATTTCTTGACAGAATAGCACAAGATAAACTCATATTTTCAGTTCAATTGCATAAAGGCGGTTTAAAAATAGGACTAACCATTTGATCCCGCATTATTTTCCTGATGAAAGAACATGTGGAAACTGTAAGAAATGATAATCCAACATAAAATATACAAATGTACAAATTTTATCCAAATGCTCGACAAGTCAATATGGCAACCAGTATAACATACCCTGCTGCTTACTAGCACACTTTCAGGATCTGACTTTAACGGTGTTTTTCAATGTTTAAATATTTTTGATGTCTACAGACAGGTCTAAGCTAAGCACTGGGGCACCACTGCTGTCACATCTGAAGCTGTTGTTTAGCATCTGGCGCCCACCTCCCACTTAGCATAATTACTAAGCATCAAATACTCTTTTGCTCATCTCCAAACTTCAAAGCCTCAAAGGGTAGTCCTTGTGCTCCTCTGAGAGACTACCATGTTCATCATTAGTGCTGTGTGACTTGGGGGTTTCTTGTAAAGCTTCTCCTGTAACCCTATGCATCTGCCCCACTTCCCACACAGTGCAGGAGGGTAAGGAGGAGCTCCAAGAACAAACAACTGTCGCCCATGTGCACAAAGCACAGTATGATGCTCAGGGGAATCCTCTCCTCTTATATTTTCATTAAGGGGAAAAAAAGGGCCCTCTTCATATGTGTCCCACTTTATGTACTTAGCCCTCTTTCTTATCAGGGTGACTTCACCCTGTTCTTCTCGGAGAGGGTGGTGAGGCACTGGAACAGGTTGCCCAGAGAAGCTGTGGATGCCCCATCCCTGGAAGTGTCCAAGGCCAGGCTGGATGAGGCTTAGAGCAACCTGGTCTAGTGGAAGGTGTCCCTGCCCATGGCAGGGGGTGGGACTGGGTGGTCTTTAAGGTTCCTTCCAACCCAAACCATTCCATAATTCCATGACTTGCTGTGAATGAAGATGCTGAACCTTTCTTTCTTTTGGAATAACATACTAAAATCTACATCCCTTGAGGTTGAGAATGGGCTTTTGTAATCTTCAGCCCTGAGCTTTTGATGTTTCTTAGGAAACTGCCTGGGACAGTCAAGCTCACCCATCTCTATCCCCAATTTGTCATGTGGTGGAGCTGCTCTCACTTGGTGTTTCCACTGTATTTTCAACTAGTGCAATAACATTGCCCTTCCTCAGCCTCCCAGGAATTGGGGAACACTCCTAGATATATACGAGTGGTCAGAGGAAACAGAACAGTGTCATACCTATGACCATTCCTCTTAGAAGTGTACTTACTCACATCACAGCCCTACTCAGTAGGGTATTTTTGAGCTTGAGCTAGTAACACTCTTTCCTGGGTGTGCAGCTGTGGGCATGCTTGGGCACACTGCTGGCTGCTTGAGAATTTAAAAAAAAATAACCTGACTTTCAGAAATAAGACCCAGACTGTGAATATATGTAGAGCAAACACACCTCGGAGAAAAAAAGCTGCAGGTAAATAATCTTTTTTTTGTGTTTGCTGTATATCAACTGGAGATACATATAAGCTTTGCTGTGGAGGCATTGCTCTCATTTTGGTTGCTTTCCTTTAACTCATGGTGATTTAGAGATGTTATATAGATGCTGAGTTTGTAGTGAAAAATGTGGAATCCTCAAAAAATTTAAAAGCAAACTTTCTTAAATATGTTTTATTTAATTTTCTTGTATGGTTTCATGTCTCAGTCATGGTAAATATCGACAGTATTTTCAGAGCAAAGATGCTTTAGATAAAGGGCAGAAACAAAGAAAATACATGTTGGGTACATTAGGATATGAGTGAGTTAAGAGTCTTTGATAGCGGTTACTCTGCTAGTCCAAATAATGACTAATTACCATGGCAATCCTTATGTTCTATGCCATACGGACCCCACCATTCCTACTTAAAAACACTAATGGCAAATATACATTGCAAACAGATGCCATGTGCACATATCATTTGAAAAGGCTTTCAGGAAAACAAGACTGCTGGTCTTTGGATAGAAGCAGAGCAGTTGCACTGCAGGATGGCAGAGCACCAGTGATTCCCATCCTACAAGAGTACCCATCTGTGCCACCACTGCACTGACTTGGGGATGGAGTGAGAGAGAAAAGCCTGGCTCAGTGCTGAACACAAATCGCCCTCTCCAGGTATACCTTTTCTGTGACACTAGCATGCCTTGCTCTTAATATTTTAAGTTTGGACAGGCTGAGCTGCTTCTAACAGTGGTGGTCCTCAGCTGCTGGGGAACAGCTTTGAAACCCAGAACACTAGGTAGTTTGGGGGACTCTATTTGGGAGACTCTCTGGAGGAATGATGTTTTAGGTCTTTCTCCCCCCAGAAATGAATTTTCCTCTGCCTTTTTTGAGTTAACTTCTCCTCACAGCCCTGCTTGTCACTGGCTAGACTATGGGAGTGTCTGCCAGCTCCAGTCACCTTATGGTAGCTCTGAAATAAAGAATGAAAATCACAGATTTGTAATCCAGGGGCTGATCCCAGCTGTCCCATGACCGGGGAGGAAGGAGAAGTGGACTGTGCATCAGCCCCAGCATAGCCCTAGGAGGGTGGGTGCTCCATGGAGCAGGGCTCCCAGGCAGGCTGCAGGCACCCCAGTAATCCCACATCTGTGTAATCTCAGTGGTGGCTCAGTGTAAAACTTTAACTTCAATAATGAGTCAATTTAGAAGGGAAAATAGGCCTGCAGAAAACAGATCTCTTGAACTACAAAGGGCCAGTAATTTGAAAATGTGTAGTTAAATTCTGGCAAACACAAGACACCCATACTTGCCAGAACCCCTTACTCTAATAGAAAGAAATAAAAAATAAAAAAACCCTGAACAAATAAAAACAGATAAGAGTTTGGCTTGCAAATGATGGCTCTGGATCTTATAGCTGTATTTGGGGTTATCCATCACCAAACCTTGCATAAAATGAAAACAGAGATCTTTTTAGAGAAGAAGGTTCCTAGAGATCAGGGGTTTTGGTCCACAGAGTCTGCATAAATACTCACCCTACTGACATACTGCCAGCATGTGCATCCTCTCCCAACACAGAGCTTAGCCCTGCTTCTGGCAGGACCCGTTGGTACGGGGAACCGGAGAGGCTGTGGGCACAGCTGCTGCCAGGCAAAGTCCAGGGACACGCTATCATTAGCTTGGCAGCGGTGGCCAGTGGCACGGCTCTGCCACTTGACACCGCATAAGACAAATATGTCGGAAGAGAATTGATATGTTTGAAAATTGATCTGCAAGCAGCTTTCCACATTAAGAAAGTTTCTCTCTGATATTGCTGCCATTTTCCTGTTTGCTGATTTTAGAGGAATTAAGATATTCTCTTTCATAGCCATCCAATCTATGAAAAAATCCTTAATAATATGAACATTTGCATCTCACAAATTCTGGTGAAAATTATTTCTAACGTGAGCTGCCTACTAATAGGTTGATACAACCACCGCAGTGTCAAGGCATATATAACCAGTGACTCCATAGCAATTCCTGAAGCATCATGAGATCTTAATTAATGAAGCATGGCCAAGAACTCGCCAACTTTAATGGAGTAAACACGTCAAGGAAAACGTATGTTTTTTCTCCTAAAATAAGTTTTCAAGGCTTTGAATAAGAAAGGCTTACCGTGACTTTATGATTGTTCAAAGTGTTATCTTTAGGGCACCCACATATTTTAAAATCTAATATTAGATTTCCTCCAGCTACCTGCCCCTCCTGTCCTGCATGTTAGTCCTATATTTTTATTGCTTTCTAACGCTGCACTACCAGGCCCTTCAGAATCATGCTTACGCTACACATTCCTCCAGACAGCCTTTCACACTTCATAAGGTTCTGAACTATCATTAATTAGGAGGCATTTCCTTCTGAAAGTCCTCTATATCTCTCTGATGGCGCATGAAGAGATAGATATATCCTCACCAAATGAGTAGTTTCTCCCTGTTGGTCATTATCATTGTGGGACAGCGAAATCTGTCCTGGTGTCACCGAACATGGGCACAGAAAGTAATCTTACAGAAAACATTTGTGTACCCAAAGGTAAAGAGGTGGGTTTTTTCCTGTGTGTAATATCTGTGCTCAGACAAACCCTACCCAAACCCCTGTTAGCTGTCATAATATTTGCAATTAGTTTTTTTCAGCAAATCCTATTATTTATGTCTCAAGTTGCATCTTTTTGAAAGGAATCAACAGTAAATAGAATGTTATTATTTTCAATGCATTCAATGTCTAATCAGCATTTCTATTTTTTTCTGGTTTAATTTCTGGGTGAAAATGCTGCTGGATAATTTACACTATTAATTTTTTTTTTTTTTTTTTAATGTTTCTCTGTATGGAAGAAAAGCACCTGGCCTCAACACTTTATGCATAGGCAGAAGCCCGGTGTAAGATCCTCAGACTTCTTTTCATAAACCTCGAAGACATTTATCTGTGTTATGTGTATTCAGACCCTTAGGAATCTTTTCTATCTCTCCCCCAGGACATTATGGGACATTTTCCATGTATATCTTAGTGGGATTGTTCAGTACCGTATCCATTCCATCTACCTCCAACTTCACCTGAAGGGCAAAATCCTTAAGATCTTGACACAATACTGATAAATACATGGAATTATTAAAGTTGCCATCTCAGCAGAATAGGATTGCTACCGCCTTTGTTCTCAGGGGAATACATATTTCACCCAGTAGCAAGACACCCAACTGCTGCTACAATCAAAACTCTCTGAAATGCCTTTAAGCTAATCATCTTTGAACATAAGCCTTTGTTGTTAAATCAGGGACCTTCTAGATGCAAGGCACAGAAACCTTTTTTGTTTTTTCTCCACCTTGCACAAAACAGCTTTAAGCCTGTCACCGCTGACAGTAAGGTTCAGTGATCTGTCAACATTCACCCCTGATAAAGACGGTGAGAGAAATCCGTGGCTCTGGAGAGTTCAGTAGAGACCAAACAGTATGTTTGCAAAAGAGCATTTTTATAGGTTTTCTTGTGACAGCACTAGTTTAACAGAAAATAGTTGGAGTGTGCCAAAAAAGGGTAAAAAAGGAAAGAAAAGGAAGGGAAAAAAAAAAGAGAAAAGACAGAAGTAGTAAGTTAGGCTAGCATGACATGATGGATCTGGGCTATGACAAACAGAATTGGAAAAAAACTTCCCTGGGGACCAACTATACCAGGTTTGCTGAATTGTATTCTTGATTTCTTACTGTGCAACAGTGCTTTTTAGTGTTAGATTGACTAGGCTTCAGAATATTTTTAAAATTGTACAAATCAAAATCCATGTAGCTTAAAAATGAAAGATGTAAAAGGTTTAGGAGCTTGATGTATTGAAAGGCATTCTGTATTCCCTCATGTGAGTATTAAATGTACACTTTGTCTGTTTGATGAATTTTAAATCTTTGTGGATTGCAACATGCACCACAGCAGTTTAAGGGGTATAAACCTTGGCTGAAGAAAAGCGTAAAGGATGTGCAGTAGGCAGGCTTCAAACTAAGCAATTCTTCACTTTTTCTGATTTTCATAGGTGTGGCACTACATACCTAATCAAATTTATAGAGCGCTAAGTAAGAGCAGTTGGGGAAAGATCTTGAAAAATTCCTCTTGAAACCAACTAACCCTGATGACATTAAATGAAGGGAGATTCCATCTTGTTTTAACTTCAGAATAATATTAAAAAAAAACTCAAGGAAATATTTACAAAGAAAGGAAAGGCATAAGGGATCAGAATATTTTTGATTAATAAATGTTTTTATTCAAACCTAATGTCATGTCAAACGAGTATCACTTGGTGACAAGCAATGTGAGGAGAGAAGGTTTTGGGGACTTGAAAAATATCATTACTTGACATTGATCTCAAACTCTGGTTTTGAGGTATCTCAACAGAGAGAGCTGGCACTGCAGGCCAGCAAGACAAGGCGTGTTTTACTGAGTCCTATTATTTCTCCCAATTTAATTCTGCCTTCCAGTGGTTGAAATCCCTCTTTCGAAGCATCATTTTCTACAGCACACTTATAAACTGCTCATGAGCACAAAAACCTAAGACATGAAACGATAGGTTAAAAAATCTAAGTAAAATATATTCTCCGTGCATAATGGACATGGTTTTGGATGTGTGTTTAATTGTTGATGTTGTCACTGTCATATCTCTCTCTAATCATTGCTGTGATTAGGGAGAGAGAGCTGGATTGGTAGGAGTAGAGAGTGAGGGTGAAGAGAACAGCCCAAGCCTTTTTGTGAATTTGGTTTTGTTTAAATATAAACAATATTGTTCACATTTCCCCACTCCTCTTGAAAGGTTCCCTTTCCTTTCTGATTTAATGTTGAATTGTTTAACATTATGTCTGAGAACTTGAGCTTCTGTTATAAAATTTAGAATTCTTTGGTGATTTTTGAGACACCTAGACTCACAACTGAGCTCTCAGACAAAAGAAAAATCTTGTGATCACATGGAAGCCCAACAGTAGGTGCAGGGCTGAGCCTGGGCAGACATCAAGTGGTGATGAATGTATGCAAGACTGATTTTTCAGATCTCACTATGAACATTAACTGATTAATCTTCACAGCAATTTCCTGATGTAGAAAGGTTCACTACAGTTGTTTACAGTTGGGGAAATCAAAGATGTAAATACAAAAAGAGGAGAATCATATAAATTATTAAACATCCAAAAGAGTTAATGTTTTTTGATACGAGGCCATGCAGCCTTTACAAGGTAATGGAGGTTGTGTGAGAAGCTGAAGTATCCCCGATCAGGGGCTGCTTTCATTCAATATCTAATAAGGTATAACAAATACACGAACCATAATGTCTAAGGGACATAAAAACCCTTCTCTTGTCCATGACCTCCCAGCCTGTATCATCAAAGGTCACCTGTGAGATTATAAGTAAATTCTGGACTCTGTGAGGGGGATAGTGGTGCTGTTGCCAATTGCTTTGACTCGCATTATCAGGCATGGTACTGCCAATCACTCTGCTGATGCCTGTCAGGTTTCCGCTGCTGCCAAGCAGAATGTAAAATTGACAGGGAATATTACAGCGCTCGTCAAATGCTGTGAGATACCTCTGCCTTGGGAAGCGCGGGCACCTGTGGTTACAGACAAGGATCAGAGCTCGGGAACGCTTTGTTGTTCCCTTTACATGTTTTGAACCTTATTAATTTTAGAAATGAAGTGCACAGTTCACCCATATTGAGATTATGAAATTGATATTTCCACAGATTGAGCCAACATCCTGTATTTTTTTCAATGCAAGTTTACAGAGAGGTGGGGAATAATATCAAAATAAGATTAGATTTTTACAGTGGAAGCAATACTTGTTAATTCTGTAGTCTCAAATTTTTGAGGGGCTGAGCTGTATTTTTTTATAATATGTACTATGGTCAGTTCCAAAAATCTGTCTACATGTTTCTTTCCCATTTGTGATGGTTTCTCAGATTTCAGGAAGTTCCCTTCCACCTTTTGTTATATACTTAGGTCTTTCTGCACAAAACCAGGTTTTGTATTTGTACAGTCATCGATAGCGTGGTTCATTAATCTTCCCTAAAAAGTAAGGTTTTGCAAATCTAATATACACAAAACTACAGCCAGCTGGACTTTTGGATCTCTAGTAGGACAATGACATGCCAAAAATATTTTGCCATTATAACATGACACTACATTTTACATGGAACAGAGAAGACTCATGAATACATTCAAGAGAAGTCAATAGCTTGTGCAGCTATAGAGAATTATTTAATTAAATCTGCAAGCTTTCGAGGAAGCCATAAAAATGAGGTTAATATGTCAGACTAATAAATTCTATATAATTAAACTCCCCAAATATAGAAATTTCAGAATATGATGCTAAACATATCACAGTAGGGACATCAATTTATTTAATCTTAACATTGTTGCATTGTCTCCATGAACTTCCATTGGTGTCACAATAAGATTATTATGACAGCACCATTAAGCCCCATTCAAATGAATAGGGAATTAGTGTCATGATGGAAACAGCTGCAGCTAAGAGCTGCTGTCTATGATCAGTAGTTATTTTCAAAAAATCAGATATTTTGCTATTAGAGTAATTATTTTTTCTCTTTAGATATGTATATAGTACAATGAAGAAACCTGGCTTTTCCAGATACAGTGAAAACCAACATGGCAAAATGTAAAATGTGTGGCTATATAAATTGTTCCATAAAATCTTCATTCTATATCGATTTGTAATGTTTTTCCTCACATTTATAAAGCCCACATTGAACAGGTATACTGCTGGATTTTAGGACTGTCAGTCGATAATTAGTATGTTAAGAATCTCTAGTCTATCGTACACTCTTGTCTTTCTCAGAGGACAGATAATGAAAGGCTTTTCACCAATCACAGCAGCCGTAGTGAGGGTAGGATGAGGCCATACCAATGACAAGTAGAAGCCAATGTAATGACTTATAAGATTTGAGTAGTCTGAGCTCCTTCTTTGATACCTGTTCACCTTCCATTCTTAGTTACCTATGCACCACCCTTCCATCTGCCTTTCCATGTTCTGCCGTACCGCTTCGAGAGAGCACCTCGACTACAAGCACCGCTCTCCTACCATTACGTACCATAACTTTTCTTCAGTCCTAATGGATTCAGTACTGAGTTTAGGATTTGAAACTCTTTAAAGAGTTTTTCTCTTATGTATTAGTCATTTAAATCTCTGCAGATTTGTAAAGGAACATATCTAGATTTATGGTTATATATTTCACATATATTCTTCTATTTAATAGAAAATGAAAATATTTTATGTATAATATGGGAAAGAAAGTTGAGCGTTCTTTATGCATGCCTGAAACATATCTATCCATATCTAAAAGATAGTTCTCCATGCTTTCCAGGGCAGATTTAGATTAGGAAGTATGTTTGGTGACCAAAATAAGAGACTAGGTTGATTTAATATTTTAAGCTTTAGGCTGGGGGTGTTGCAGAGTGGTTGTTTTGAAATCTGTGTTGGTGTACGGTTAATATTATAAGCAAGTGTTTGAGTAAGATCACAGCCTTATGGGTGTTCAGTGGTGTTTAAGAGGAATGGTTGTTTCTCTTCATAAAGAAGATTTCAATTTTTAAATTACGTAGTTGGAAATATTTGCTACTTGTGTAATGGTTTCCATTCTGACCAAAAGGATTCAGAGGTTATAATAGAGCAGAAAAGTGGTGATACATGGGCTTATGCTGAAATATTTTTCTCCTTGTCCAAGTGGTATGCCCCATCAGTCATCACCTGTATATATCCTTTCTCACACACTCCAACCTGCTACAGTCTTTCTGCGTCTCACACTTGGAATAGTTCAGATTGCTGAAACTTGGGAGGTCAATTAATTCATTCCTGTTGTTTCCTTTGGGCATGTTAATGGCTGCGGTACTCTGAGGAGAAAACCAGTAACGTGAGACTTATGGTTGTATCCTGGGGCCTTTGGGAACAACGTCTCTTCTGTGCAAATGGAAAGTAAGCACCTGTTGTAAACAAATTAAATACTGTTTTTTAAAATACAAATATTATTATCTGCCAAAATTATGCCAATCAAAGGGAACCAGTTGGTGGTAGAAAGTACAAGATATGTTCTAAATAGGTATGCAGTGCATCCCTCATGTAAGTACTCTTTGATGAAAAGGCAGTTTGTTCGGGATACCTAGATTGAATTTCTTGTAAGGCAGCTGCTTTAGAGGATATAAGATATTTCTTGCAGCCACCTGTTTCCTTTTATTGTGTTAGCATTTGAGTTTGTTGGGCCAGCCCATGTGAAGAGATAAGGCAGAGTTGCTGCATTTTGTTTATAAGGGCATACTTGTTCGTGCTTTTCAGTATTAGTGGGAGGACTTCAGCAGGGCAACCCCATGTGAATTGGATGAAGCAGCTGCATTTATTAGGAACTTCGTTTACTTGTGGGTTTGTGTCTTGGCACACCACTATGTCTTTTTTTTTTACTTTCATGGCCATAAGAAAAGAGTTAAATTAATTTTATCTTTTCAAACAGCTGCAGATCTGGAGAGGGAAAAAAAATCATCCAGACTTTATAGTAGACAAGTATTCATCAATGACCTTCAAACCAGGAGCATGTCTTGTCATTGCTCATGCCTTGTGAGGTCCTTTACACCAAAACAGTCTGAGTATTTCTGTTCTGATTTGATATATTCTTCCTCTTAGACTGCCTTGGTGAATACTTGTTTAAGGTATCCTAAGAGCAAGGCAAGTGCTCAGTGTGGAGGGATGGGTTTGGGTCACTGCGTTGACAGTTGCGACTCTGCTTAGTGAACCTCAGAGTGAACCCAGAGAGGAAAGCGATGACAAAGGAGATGAAAATGCTACACAAGTACCTGTTTAGCTGCAAATAGAAATAATTTTTTTTTTTGATAACTTAGAGCATGCTTGGCAATGTTGAGTAATAGTCGAAGAATATGAGATGGAAGTAGTTAAGCCATATTTCCTTCTTTGTGGGAATGCTGAGATACACTACTAGTGCAGTGTTGTAAAGCAAGAGAACTGCCGAGGATAAAATAATATTCAGACTTCAGTGAAAGTAGTCCTGCCATGTACATCACAAATTCAGCACACAGAAAGAAAATGAAATGTTAACTATTTGCTTAAGTGTAATTTCCATTAATTTACTAAAACTAAAAAAGATCTTGACAACTGAGCATTTACAAATACGAGTTGTAGCATGATTGCAGTTATTTTTATAGGAATACCTGATCTCTACTTATTGATGCTGAGTATGTCTTTTGATTGAATTGATCTTTATGTTCTTCAAAAAATCCTCCCCCTCCCCCCAAATAAACAAAAAATCAGTTTTTCTCAAGCAATTTTTAATGTTTTAAAAATCCCAAAGCACTTCACTCTACTGCTTGTGATTCTTGATAAAATCATGCAAACACAGCCAGTTTGATGCTATTTTTTTGTTTACAGTATTGCTGTGTTGTTTTGGTTAACAGAATGAAAAACAACACAGACTACAAGTAAGAATGTTTTATTCTTAGTCTGTTTCATCAATAAAAGCTGACATTTTTTCAAGAAAGATGTTATACTATTGGAATTAACTCTTAGTCAATTGTAAATAATTGTATTATATTGGTATGTTATCATGAAGATTAGAAATCATTTCCTACAGAATCATGTTCTTGCTTTCTCAGCACTGTTTCAATTGAAAGGAATTTGAATGAAGTGCATCTCATTACTAACATAAAGTAGATGGAGCTTGAATAATTTTTATATTTATTTTCCATAGATAGCTATTACATTTCTTATCCTATCCATCCAAATTTTATAAAATAAATTGTTTTAATCCATTTTTTGGAGAGAAGCAATGAATTTGTTTTTGCAGAAGTAATACATCTGAATATATTGTAATATGCATAAAAATCTGTTAACACAGTTATTTATACAAAAAGTGTAGCTGCCTTACCTTTGATTTAATTTACATACTTTATTTGCCTTCTGACAAGTTCTTCCCTTGCCTTTTTTTATTTATGTGCCAAAAATATGTCTTTTCAGATAAGTCAACTAAAACTTTAATGTATTGTATATTTTAAAACTACATAAAATGTTTTATGCATTCGCTAGTTTTTTTTCCCACAAGCATTTGTTAAAGGTGATGCTATATCAAGATTAGACATGTTTTACCACTGATAACAGCATAATGACATTGTATTTCTTAAATATTATGAGCAAATAGATGTGTTCTATTTTAAAGCCTAAGCTGACATTTAGGCTGAATTATCAAGCATTAAAAAAAAAAAGAAAGAAAGGAAAAAAAATCTTTATTCCTCAAAGGTTAAAACTTTGGCAGCCTTTGTTTTTGAAATATAAGAATTCAGGCCCACACCCTGAGAAAGAATTTGATGCATTTACTTTAAGTATGTGAAAGATGTGAGCAACATAATTATTTTTCCATTCAAATGTGGAAAACAATAAAAGTTTCCCATATGTAGTTCATAGGCTGTAACTCACATCACTCAGCACTAAAGCAATAAGCAATAGAGTGTTGATACAAAGAGCTCCAACTCTGGAAATATCAGCTTAACCCTTGCCAGTCTTCCTCTGCACTTTGCTACTGTAAACATGGTTTGAATTTACATAAGCCACCATTCATATTCTTGTGAGTTCATAATATAAATAATGCAGAAAATCTCATTCACTTTCCTAAATTATGCTAGTCATTACAGATGATTCATGTAAGTATTAATCTCTTGGATGTGGCAGAAAACTAGGGAGGAGAAACTACCTATCATATCATTTGCAGTTAAGAACCTGCTGCCTATCTCTAAGCTTTGCTTGAAATGTGTGCAGTAATTGGGTGTGCGTCTTTTCCCTCTTCTGCAATCCAAGTGGCAATATGTAGGCTTCTCTGTGATTTCCTCATGCTAGAAAATAAAATTTGTGGAAATATGCTAAAGTAACAACATGCCTGGGGCCAGGATGGTGTCCTGCTGCATCATGGCAGCATGCAAGCTTGAGGGAAAGATCTACCAATTTTTTTTTTTTTTTTTTTTATCAGTGTTGTGTGATGAGGGGATAGACTCAGCAAGCAAATGCTTAAATATTTGTCTCCCTAGAAAATTTGAGCGTAAATTGATTTATGTCTCCAAAGGCCAGGCCTGAAAATGCTGGCTGCCTCTTACCTTGGGAAAACTTGACACAACAGAGATTCAAATGCTGTCAGGATTAGCTTTTTAATTCATCATTTTTCATGAGAAATACACCTAGGCTTGATTCATTGACAGGTTTCTATACATTTCCACACCTTTGGTTTTCTCCTTCATCTCTTTCACATGCATGATGTTCCTCTGCTCTTCTGCACCTTTTCACCTTCCAGAAGAAAAAAATGGGGTAAAGGCAAATAATTGTGTTCAAACAGTTGGACCTCATGTAAATATGGGTTGGAGCTGTAACCTTGTTTATTGTACCTGTGAGGAAATTGGGCATGGTGTTCTTCAGGATAGGGCAGCTGGTGACCCACAGAAGAAATCAGCTGTTGAAACCACAGCTGCAGTATGTGCTTTGATGATTCTCTAAACTCTTTGCAGTCTAATGGTTGTGCATGTACTTAGTTCCCTGTCTTTCTTGAGTCAAAGCAGTCCTCGGCAGGGAGCAGGTTCTGTTGCACGATGGCCAGGCCCCAAAGGGCACAGGGTGGAGGGTAAGAGAAGCAGCAGCGCACTGTGGGGAGCAAACATGTAATTGAGCATTTCTCTGCAAAGCTCAGAAAAGTAGAGAAAGACACCAGAAAATATATTGCAGTCATTAGTCACATATATTAGGAGTTGGACATTTATACCTGATGTTCATTAATAGTTGATGTATATATATAATACATTGCTGGATAATTATATTTAAAATGCTTTAAAATATTCCTTTTTTTTTTTTTGAAAGAGTAGTGCCATGAAGCCATTGTATAGCAAACGTAAACTGTACACTCTCTAAAATCAGTCCTTAATTCCCCCTGTGCAGTAGTTCTTTAATATTGAACATACTGCCATGTTCCAGACTTTCCATTAATTTGAGTATGCCAGCTACTAGTTAGAAGATTAGGGTACATGAAGGTAGGGTTTATTATAAAAAGGCATGTCATTCAAACTATAAATACCATTGTGAAGAATCAGATGTGTAAGATAAGTAGTTTCCAGGGTTTTTGCCATTGCTTACAGAAAAAGCTCGTAACATGCACATTATCACAAAAGACCCTCAGGAAAGGCATGTTCATAGAAACTGTGCTACTGTCCAGATAGGATAGAGCTTTTCAGGTAGATACCAGTATTGTGTTTAAAAATCGATCTTTCAAATATCTTATTTGCATACTTTATGTCTCAAATTTAAACACAGAATAAATACATTGTTCGTAGTGTTTATGTAAGCCAATTCATAATATTTTAGTGCATTTTCTTGTGATGTTCTATTCAGACTCGGTTTTGAAAGCCCTAAAGTTTATTTGTGAGAGCTTTTATCTTAATTTTATGGAATATATGGTATTCTTCACTGTGAAGTTTTAAAAGATACAAAAGAAAAAACCTTGCTCAAATGTAGAAGTTATTTTTGCAGTAACGTATGTCATGATTTTTAAACATTCAGGCCTTTAAACTTTTTTTTTATAGTGTATGTTCTTGCCAATCCCAGCACAGTTCTACAAAGTAAAATATTTGGCAGTGAATTCATATTAACAGATGGAACAAGAAATTAACACGTTTTTGCTTCGCTAATTCACAGTTCTTTTAATACGCTAATTCTAAATCACCTGTTCTGACTTTGACAGGCTACAGACACCTGTTTGGGGTAATATTCCACAGCTAATTATTACATGAGAAACTCAGTTTCCAACAAAAGGGTTTCTGTGTGAAATTGTCATAGTTAACAAATTAGTAATACCAACTTTATACAAAAATAGCTTGCAGTTTTAATTTACATGTACTTAACCTTGCCTGAAGAACTCGAAACAGTGGGATTGCATGGGGGGCAGTGTCCCCCCTCCCCCACAGTGCACTGGCGAGCTGGTGCCTCAATCCGATACCCACTGGCGTTGTAAAGTTCCCGACATAATTCCTGGTCCTTGGAGCTGAGTCAGTGATACCAGACTCTAAGGAGCACAGTGCTGCTCACCGAAAACCAGGAGAAGAGGGAAAGTTTCTTCTAAAGAGAAAGAGTGAAGTAATTTCCACCACTCTGGGGTTGGTGCAGTTTAGAGTCAGAGTAAGGGGGGGGGAAAAAAAAAAAAAGAGTCTTTTTTTTAAAAAAAATTATAGCCCTGCTGAAACATAAAGACATTACAGTGATGTTACACTTTGAGCTTTTGTTGTTTACATCTATAAATCAGATATAGCAGTTTAGATCTGAGCTTCATCATAGGATGCAATGTTTAAATATTGCCCCAAAAGCTGGCAGTGGATAATTTAATCCTGTATCATTGAATGTGTGAGTTTGGGGTTTTTTTTAATGTATCTGTGCCTGTAAGAAAAAAAAAAAAAAGCATGTTTTGTGGTTGTCTTTTTAGAAGTTTATTACACTTCTGTCATAATGAGTCATCATGTTCATATGGGAAAGGGGGGGAAGGGAGGAGATGAGAAGCTATTCTATCTCTCTGCTGTTCTCCACTTTCGCTCTTGACATAAAAGAGATGATGCAGCCCTCATCCTCTGTCCCAGCTGTGCACCAGCGTGGAAGCCAAGTGGAGTCTGTAGCAGTAACAACTTTATGATAATGGTGGAAAAAAATAAATCTGGAGTAGGAATGAGAGGATAAGCGAGGTTGCTTGGTGAAATAGCACGAGAAAAAATGTTTAGTATGTGAGAGAAAGGGTAGAGATAGGCTGGACCCAAGTGTGTCTTACCACACATTACAACGGCTCAGAAAGCCACACTCCTACCACCAGGAACTCTTTATGCTTAAAAAAAGATAAAAATAATCATAATTCCTTTGATCATGTTGCTTTGAACATTCCTTAATTCATCTCCAATTATTTTATCAGGATCTTATTGATATTTATTGCTCAACACTAAGATATAAATCACTCAGTGAATCTCTCCTTTGTTCTCTTAGTTTTTCATTCTTCCTTTCTTTCCTTCTCTTTTCCCCACCTACTCCTCCTCTTTTTAGAATGTTCAACCACCTTGTCAGATAATCTACTGCAAGCTGTGATACAAATCACACAGCCTTAAAAATAATATTGCTATGATAAGCCTGAGAAAAATAATACAGTTTATGGGGAAAAATTTAAAATTGATAATCATGAATCATCTTTGCTTCCTCCAGGGATCTGAGGCAGCAAGAGTTCCTAATGAATGTAGTGGACTCAAGTATGCTGGGTGCTCTGGGTTGTCACTGGTCAACCCAAGCTGACCAGGATTGTCTTTAATTTTCCTGCTCCCTGAAGAAAATAAGTAGCATCTATCCCAAAATTTTTCATGTTTGTGAGCACACCTGTTTATAGCTTTCAGCAAGATTATAAATATAGGTGGTGGGTGGCAACCCTGGAAGAATATTCTACAGATTTATCAGTTATTCCAATGAGATTATGTGGGTACTTATGATAAAGGGAATATAAGTGGTCCATGATGGCTCTGTCTGCTGAGTCAAATTAATTTCATTTGCTCTTACTGCATTAGTTCTTGTTCTTCAGAAAATTGATTAAAATGAAGCTGCCTGGTACCTGGTGTGAGCACAGATTCTGTAATCATGTAACTCCTCTAATTAATCGTGTGTTCAAATAGTTTTACAGGTGTAACTCTCAGTACAAATGCCATATACTGTCTAAATGTCCCTTTAGTGATAGCTATAGAACTGACAACTCTTACAGGTATGCAGAGTCTAAAATCTCAGACTCAGTTCTGTGTACTATTTGTACATATAAGTAAATAATAGTTAAATTATCCATTTGTAGTACCTTTCCACAGCTTGTCAGATAGAAGAGGTAGAATATCTATCATGTAATTTTGTTTCTGCTTTCTGTAGGACAAAAAATATTCTTAATACCGTATCCCTCTGTGAACTAAGATACCTCATAAATTTTTAAGTGAAGCATAAAATAGTCCTTTCTACCATCAAAACTATACTTAGGGTCAGCAGAAGGTGGGTAGAGTTAGGGCTGGCACCTGCACTGTGCGGAGCTTTTTTGTTTTTTGACTGTATTTTTGTGAATAGTATTTTGTAGCTAATGTCTGTGTCCTTAAATGACTCTTACTTAGTGTATGACAGTAGTTTTCAGTTGTAGTTTCTGCATGCTGCTTTGTAAGACTTTGTTATTGCTTTAATCAGTTTCATTACACCTCGGTGTCTAGATCCTCTCCTTGTCAAAATATCATAGTAAGGCATTAACCATGGAATGATGATATGAATCTTAAGGCAGTAGGATCTGGCATTGATGCCGAGGGATTTCTGCTCTTCCACTTGTGTACTCACATGTTCCTGTCTTTTTCTTTCGGTTATTTATGCCTGACCTAAGCAGAACTCCGTCTAGTTAAAGCCATGTAAGAGAATTTGCCTCTTCGGTTTACAATGGTTTTCTCAAGAATCACAATTAGCACATTGTGTCTGTTCTTGCTTATCTGACCCTGGAAAGTGAAAGGACACAAGCCAGGGAAAAATAAGTACCCAGGAGCAGCACCACGTAAGCAATGCTTTTGCCCACTGTGGCTGGGAAAGAGCTACCAAGTTGGTTGTTACACACGGTGATTGATCCCCTCTCCTTCGACGGTTACATGATAGATAAGGGAAATAGTCAAGTCTGGAAGAAGCTATTTTGTGCTCCTATTAACTGGAGGATTTTCAGCAGATGTCTTAATAGTTGGAAATCAGCAATAGTATGTGGATTTATTTGTATGCCATCTGAACCATTTGACTTGCCAGATGCATGTTGCTTAATAGCCTTTTGTACATCATTTTCAGAAGATAGTTCAGTAAGATTTTCTTTTATTGTGTGAAATAACCCATTTTGTGGATAGCATTTCCTATTGTTAGACTGTGTGTTGAAGAGACTAATCGGGTGCAGTCATTGCAGAGAAAAGAGAATATGCAAAATGCTAGCCCATGCATTGAGAGGCACAATAGAAACTTGTGATGAAGTCATCCTTTATATCTTTTTTGAACATCACACATTCTTCTGGTTTTTGGATGTCTTTTGGTTGGCAGTGATCTTTTGTTTAGCTACATAAAAGCCACTTTACTGCTTCAGTGTTTAGATTGTTTCAGTCATTCCTATCTTGTTACTGTCAACATTATCATACGCTAATATGGTTTAAATTATTTGCAGACATTTCAGTCCTCTACCTTAATGTGAAGATAGTTTCAGCTTTCTGCTGTTCTTGTGTTTAAGCATATCTGAAAAGATAAATGCAATCTTAGCTCTTACGCTGACTCAGATCATACAGTCCCTGCCAATCACTTTATGAGTCGATGAATGTGAAATAAGGGACGATTTGATTAATCACTAAGAACAAGTTTGCTTTATTGTTTTTTACTTTGATTATCCTTCAGTACCTCAATGACATACATAAATAACTCTGGTCATTTGGCCACGTGTGTGTTTAAGACATAATACTGGTGTATTTACTGTGCAACGTGAATAGTGGTTCATTCAAAATTTTTCACTGATTTCAGTGGCGATTCTTATCGTGATGTATTAGATTCTGGGCATGAGTCTTTGTATAGCAGAGATGAAGAACAACAAGGAAAAGAGCATGAAATTGTCAGATTAGGCTGATATTAAGATTTCATAAAATTAATTCATTGATCAATTAAGGTCAAATACTATGACAGGACTGTTTTTATACACAAACGTATACGGAAAAGAGTGGCCAAATACGGATCAAGAAGCTTACCCAGGTTTTTGGGAAAGCTGTATGGAGGTAGGTGTAAATTACATTTTTTAAAAAAACCTTCAAGAGGGATGAGATTATCAAACTGAAGGTGCCCCATTGCTCCAGTCATCGGAGGAAAACTGTTGTCTACCAGTGACAAAGGTCCCATTTGAATCTAGATGCAGGAATGTGTAGGACGTACATTCAGCAACTCCAGCCACCAGATGGTAGACTCTGCTTACTGGTTAAGTCAGCTCTAGTGTCTGGTCACAAGTTGGCAGAAACAGCAGTAGACAAATTACATCACCTTAGAATCACAAAGCACGGTACCGCTCCTGTGTTTTGATACACGTATAACCCTTCTTTCTAATTTCTGTTAAAACAAAAAAACAACCGAATCCCTGTCAATATTACGCAGCATCTATAAATATTCTCAGATGTGGACCGAGAAGGAAAGTATATTTTTATTAGGCTGTTTATTATGTGAGTGGAATTAGCAAGAGACAGTTGGTGTAGAAAATTAATGAACTAGAGTTTCATGGCTGGAATTTACTCCAACCTGCCTTATGTTACCAGTAAAATTTGTTTGGGGAACCTCAACATACTCTTTAGGAGACATTTGTCCATTTTGCCAAATGATCACACGACTGAGCACATTCTAACGGCATTCTCAGCTATATTTAAAATTTTCCTTTCATTGTGTAGAAACAAAATATAGGGATAGAACATAAATATTTGCATTTATAGAAGACATTTTTCGCAAAGCCTATGAATTATTTGCATGTGTGGGAGATACATATATATGGTTTAGAGTCATACCAAAATTTTTAAAAGAGCCAACGAGGACTAATTGGACAAAATCTCAATGATTTTGTGCCGAGTAAGGTATGAACTTTAAAAGAGAGCTGAAAGCACTGGGCTTTGCAAAGAGAATGAAAGCCATATGTCAGAAATACTTTCCACAGATTATACTCGGTCCAGTTATTAATTAAGTGATTTTGCGTTACTACTTTCAGCAGAGCAGATCCTTCATTGCTGGGAGCTAAGCAGAGGTACACATCTGACCTTCCATGTGAAAGAAAGATGGTTGTACACCATCTCCTAACAGCGGGCGAAATAGAAGGCTCATCTTTTGTACATGGATATACTTACTCTATCTCAAAAGCAAAGTTTCAGTGTTGCAGCTGTGATGGATTTTACTTTACAACCTCCAAGGTTCACATTTGATACTCAGGTGTGTAATGTCACCTCCAGTGCCATGAGAACTGATGTGCTCAGGAGCTGATGTCCTTCAGAGCTACCTGAGAGAAGTGTGGCTTTCAACCACAACCATCCAGCTTGACTTTGCCAGTGGGTTTTCAGCTGAGTGTCTGACGCACCAGTTGCCAAGAGACTGATCCAAGTCTCATTTAAATGAATGGGCTTTTTCTACTGCATTTGGTAGGCTTCAGTTTTCCCCCCATTTTCTACAGTGCCATGCTGGCTTGTAATGCATTGTGGTGAGACTGTCCTCTGGGGTCCTGGTGGACCTTCATAGGCAGAAGATGGAGAGTAAATTGATGATAGAAAACCAAGGACAAGTTCTTCCTCTTTATTCTTTTTTGTAATAGTGGATGGAGCATGTCTAATTTCTCACTGCCATCCACATCTAGTTGTAAAGGAGGGTTTGGCACAGCATTGATATTCATTCACCTGTTGACATTACTTTGTGTGCTATCTACCAATATGCTCCTCTCTGCCCTCATTCTCCCTCGCTCTGAGGCAGATGATGTGATGAATGGCTATTTTCATGGTGAACTACGTAATAAAGGCATTCCAGTTTCCTAGGAGAGAGAACATTAATACTCCTTAATTATTATGATGTAATGAGAATATTTGCAATTAACAGGTTCAGTGGAAGGCAAGCATCCTTGTACATCTTTGATGATACTATTTAGTTCTGGTCTTTCAGCATCCCATTGTACCTCATGCAGTCCTATGTTATTTTGTCTTCCAGTTCATTGAACAAATGAGTTCTGTCCTAGGGCCAAAATCTGAAAGTACCAAGTGCAGATCGCTGGAGTAGGCCCCTGACTCAGAGGAATAAAATACTGAGATTCACCTAATCTTTTCTGGCATGAAAGATTCAGCTGGACATCTCATAAGAAAATGCCTGTTATGACCTCTGGTACTTTTTTCTCAAGTCAGACTGCTGCATAAAAGTCCATCTTGTAATAAGTTGCTTTTTCTGCTTTTTATTCTGACTGTTCCAGGAAGCATTATCCAGAGCTGTAGAAAATCAAATGACTGATTTGTCCAAAGCTAATTGAAAATTCTCAGACCTATTAAAATATCGGTTCTGGATTTAGTTAAGGTTTTTGCTGAATCCATATTTTTCAGCTTTAAACCTATGAATCTGAGTGTCTAAAACTTGAGTTCTTGTCTTCAGTTGCGGCATGGAGTGTCCAGGGGAATGCCTTGTCACCATGATGCTATGAACCATGCAGCTGAGCTGTTATGTAGGGGAAGAAAACTGAGAGTGTTACATGGTCACTGCAGATTATTTTCTCCCAAGACTAACCAGGGAATTACATAATAATGTGGAGAAATTAAAATAGTTTTAAGTGCTTCATCTGAATTTCCTAAGGCAGCAGCAATTCTTTGTTGCTACAACTGAATTTCCTTGAGTACCCAAGCTTGCTGAGATATTTAATATATGTGTGTATATACATAGAAGTATATAACTAGGATCAGAAAGTTGATGGTGTGCTTGAGCAAAATAACAGGACTTCCTCTTTCAGAGACTATGGAGAATCCAAATTTCAGCATAAGACCTCTTCCTATAGCGATCTCTTTCCATGCAACTTTGCATTAATGCCAAGCTCTGCCAATTCGTACCACAAATCTTTAACATTAAGGAAAGCACACAGGGACTTGAGTTTAAATATGTGCGGGCAAGTTCCCTTACAGCAATTTCTGATATTTAGTTGCTTTTTTTGTAGAATATCTGTACATATCACTGTACGCTGGAAGACTGTTAAAAGAGTTTCTTTGCTGTGTGATCCACCTATAGTAAATGATTCATTTAAGTAAATTTGATGCTAGCTGAAACATTTACAGTTGTCAAAACCACAACAGTGCCAAGAAAATGAGGGTGATTGAGATGGCATATCAAACTGAGAAAAGACAACAAACAAACGTAAACAGTGATTGGTTAATCTGGGGTATTTTTTCACATTTTCTTTTGTAATTCTGACTACGCATACCTAAGATACGTTTATAGATGGGCATGCCTGTTTCAATGCTCTGTTTAGACTATGTACCAATACATTGTATAAACATGAGTTTTTGAAGCCATTTAGTGCTCCACCAAAGTAGCAGGGCATTAGGTTCTCATTCATTCATCTGAAAACAATTAGGAGAAAATGCCACTTATCTTAAATAGTATTTGTCAGATTTTCTTCATCAAACTTGGTAAATACATATCTTCTGACATTTTGATGTATAATCATCAGTCTAGGGTAAACCTAAGTGACTGGGCTTTGGCCCGTGAATAGCTTTTGTTGCTGTGTGACATTAAAATGTTGTGTTGTGTTTTGGGTTTTTTTTTAAGATATAATGAATATTCAAAATTAGAGTTATTCTCCATTGTACCCACAGTAGGTCATGTCATAGGATCAGGAGAATGCTTAGTATGCAATCTAGAGGTTTTATAAATGTTTCTGAATTAAATTGAATTTTTCACGTGTGCTAGTTTAAGTCAGGACAGAGTTAATTTGCATATACCTCATGGTATAGGCTTTGGAACTTCTATCAGAGAAATGTAAATTAGGTTTCAATTTTCATTAGAATGGCCAACAAGTTTAAATGGAGATATTTTAATTATCTTTACAAATTCTCCACATTCATAGGTAGTAATAGGCATTCCCTCTTTTTTCTCTGAAAACAACCTTTGAACTTATTTCCTACAGTATTACAGGTTGGTTTGGTTTTGGTTTTGTTGTTTGGTTTTTTTTTTCCCCATCCCCTATCTTTGTATGTCGTGCAGTCCAGTCATCAAAAAAAATTCACTGCTGCACCTAAAGACATGTATCTTTTCATTAAGTGATGATGTCACATGGTTACATGATAAAGATTGCTATTTATAAGTTTTTGATGTTCACAGTTTAGGATGATTTGCTAACCTCTCTACAGTGGCTTCAACTTTAAAAGAAAAATTCTCTATGAGGTGAATTTGTAATATTGTCCTGCAGTGAATTCAGTATCTGACAAATATTTTATGTAGTCACAGATTACTGATTCAATCATTTGGCTGTGATTTGCTAAACCTAACCTGTGGAACTGTGGATCTGGGTTATGATTCACCTGTTCAGCTACTTTCAGTCTTCAAAAAATATCTCAGTATCCTAAGTCATGAGTAAAACTGTGGAAATTGGAACTAAATGGAAAAATGGATATAAATTATTTGATTCAGTCTCCTTTTCTCTAGAGGAAAGAAATATCAATCAAATAAATAGGAGTGGAAGGGAACAGAGGAAAAGGCAGGACTATAGCTATAGCTGAGGAAGGAGGTGGGGATGGTTGTTTTAATAAATGTTTCCCATGTAGATGTAGGGTTAGTCTCAAGTTGTGTGTTTTAACTTTCCTCTTCCCTTTGTTGTATCCTGGAGGGGCTGGAAAGGAAGTTTCTCTTTGCAGCCAATGCTGAAAACTGTGGGCACATGTAGGAGTGGCACAGTGGTGTTTTCTGAGGGTGGGATATAGCTGATGTCCTGCAGATCAGTGTGGGTCACACTTACCCTAAGTAAGTCTGGTAGCCCCAGGGAACACCAGATTCACCATGTGTGAGGAAGGATTATTGTACACGTACAATAGACCTTGTGCTCCTGGAAGATGCAAAATGGGTTTGTTGTCTGCTCAGAATAACCAGACTATGTAACCATGGTAGACACAAAATTTGAGGTCGTCAAATTTCCTACAGGAGAAGGGCTTCCAGGAGTCACCAACCAGAATTCCTGGCTAATGGCATGTGAACTGTGGGATAAATGTCAAAACAGAGCACCCATTGATTTCCACTCCCTCCCCAAGGTCTCTCTACCCAAGGTCTCAAAGTAAGATGTATCCCTGTGTTTGAGGATCTTTTGCTCTTCAGGTGAAACATTGCCACCCTCTCCACAAGGCATCCCTCTTCCTAGTGGTTCTTGCCCAGTGCTCACCGGGAACTGAGCTATAAAAGACAGGACATAGGTCAAATTTTCTTTTGTTGAGGATGATTACCCAGAACAACAGAATATTCAGTGTTTAGACTGCCGTCTGTTGGATTTAACTCACACAGTGGCTATTTCATTACAAATCTTTCTGGAACTGGTGACTGCAACAGAGGATACCCATTTTTTGGATTATTTTATGTATTTTTTGTGAAAAGTACTCCTTTTTGTATGTCCCCACATAAGCACGCAGGACTCCTCTGACAAAAGATAAATATGCATGAGCATAGTAATGAAGAGAAGTAAAGTTTCAAAGCTCCAATCCTACTTTCCTAGACTCATTTCAAACAAGCAGAGAACTCAACATCTTTGTTTTAATAAAGACCATAATAATAATGAGAGCTCCAGATTTTCTAAAAAATAAGAAGGTTAATGTAGTATCTGGAGTCTGACCTCAGGTCTAAATTGTGATTCTAATGTTAATCATTATGAGACATAGCTTCACACCTCATAAATCCAGTCAGCCTGTTTCTACTATCCAGTGCAATATTTAAATAAAGAGCAGTTTCACAAAGACATGCATCACTATAGATTCCCTTTTTGCACTTTTTCAAATCATGTTTCTGCTTTATACAAACCACCTTTTATAAGCTGTCTGCCAGAAAGCTCTAAAAATAATAGCACAGACGCTTGCAACAACAAATTGGCTACCTCCCTTTCAGTGAATCGAATGTTCAAATGAAAAGGTTTTTGCTTCCAAGAATTTTAGGCATACCTTGAATATGTTACCCTGCTCAGATGTACTGGTTTTAAAAATAAAAATAAAATGCAAGATAAAGAAGTTGTTTACATTCATTATGATTTCCATTAAAGTAAGATGTATTGAAGGGTGGAAAGAGACAGTTTGACATGGATAATAATTGCCCATAGATGTGTCTTAAAAATCTGGTGGTTGTTTTTATCTTGAACTTGTACTCTCTACATCACCTGTATGGATGCATGCCCACGTGTACATGTGCTTGTGTTGCCTGTCTCAGATTTGAAAGGGTCCAGGTTCATCCCATGTCCAGAAAGTGAGCAAAAAGTGGTGTGGAAAGAGCAGAACTCATCCGTGCATACCTGGGTAAGAACAGAGTTCCTACCTGGCTGCTTACTATCAGCTGGAGTGGCTGTGATGCTATTAGCATCAGAGCACCACCAGGTTTCTATGATTTTCAGATAGCACTGGCTGCTTTCTTTTCTTTGTGGCTGAGAAAGAATGGTTCCTTCTTCATCATCCTGTCAAAGTTGACATAAAATTTGGGAAGATCAAATATTCCAGGAAATTATGTGAACTTTGCTTATGCCGCCCTATCCATACTACTTGCGTTTACAAGTAGTACCATCAAGGTCAGCAAAAATGTTTGTGAATATTCTCATGAATGCAAATGTTGTATACTCTGGCCTGCAAATAACCAAAAAAGTCCTCAAAACCAACCGATGAACCTCTTCCAAATACTGTTTTTGTGTTTTGTCCAAACCTATGAAAACATAAGTACATATAGCTTTATTCACTCATGGCTACTAGATGCAGTTATCAAATGCCTTCAAGTGGGATATGATGACATACTTATGTATTTATGAGATAATTTTTCATAAGCTGTTCACGTATGGTGTTTGCAAGCCATGCAGCCTGCATTCCTCTGGGAAGTAGAAAAAAGAACAGCTGAGAACTGAGCAAAACTACACAATCTTTTTTTAAACATCCGTTTCTAAAACTGAGTTGTTATAGTTTCCCTCAAACTTCCTGGGACAAGTTCTTCCCGCTCTTCATATAGTAAGTGATAAAATGCAAATGTCAAACATTATTAGTTCTGTAGCATAAGTACTAATTTTTGGTTTTGCTAAGCAGTTTATATAGGAAAATCTGGAACATTTCCAGTCATCTTCACTATCATTTAGTCCTTAAAACCCAGAACAGACATTTAAACTGAAAAACATTATATCTTGTGTGCAGATGCACATGCAGCACCATCAGAAGATGAATAGTTGTAGTCTTGAACTGGCGTCGCTATCAAATAGACTCTGTATAATTAAATAAGAAAGCACTTTAACAAAAAAATATATCTTGGGCACTCCTTTGTGAGTAAAGGAGTGAGCTGCAGAAAGAGGAAAGTCCACAAGTGATTAGCAGTTGATTTTCATGAGAAATTTCCAACACCTCTAATTTGATTTTTTCTTTTCTTTAATGAATACTTTTCTCAGTGACGTTGTTTGTTGTTTAAGATACCTCCCAGCATCATTTTTAATGTCATTATGATATGCAGGCTCTGCAGTTTGGCCAACTTAAAATACCAAACAGCTCATAAAAAAAAAACAACCAAAACCAACTGGCTCTTATGGCACTACAGATAGCAGCTTCTGTATTAGATTTGTACCACTTTAATGCTGCCTTTTCTATATCTCAAGGCTGTTTCATGCAAATATTTAAGCTAGGTACTCTCACAAACAAGCAGCCATAACATTTCAGTAACTTTGTTTTAAAAGAAAGACTTTTGAACATGCAGGAAATATTAGTACATCAAACAAAGTGAAAGACAAGGTAGTTTAACTTGTTGGTTTGTTTGCTGAAACTCTAAAGTAAATATACTGTAGCTAAAAGTGTTCCATTTTTATCTGCCTGCTGCAGTAATGGCTGTGTTACTTCAGGGCTTACACTTCAATAATTGATCAGGGTTTGTATAGCACCGGCTAAGAGCAAAAATAAGAGTGTTGCTTTGAACAAACTGCTGCAATGTTATAGCATTAGGCACAGAAACAAGATTCTGGAAATATAGATATATAAAAAACAGGAAAAAGATGGATAAGTTGGAGTGGTAAATACTGCTTCAGGCTAGAAAGTAATGAGAATTTTTCCATAGAGAATTTTGACCTGCTATTCAAAAATTGTTTCTTGTCTTAATAAATCCTAAAAGTGTAATTTACTTGCAAAAGGGAAAGAACAAAGGCACCAAAATTCTTTTGATAACAACACTTGTTAAGGTTGATAAGTTGGGTTTCAAATGTGTGAAGAAAAATGTGTGACAGTTTGTTTTAAGGTGACAACCTAAGTGTTCAGATACTTCCATCTTGTGCTGTTTATAAAGCAGTACACTAGTAAATGCTTTACACATGTATATATTAGAATTGGAAACAATAGATAAACGTATCTTCCCATCAAATTTTGCAAAGCTTTTCGTATCTGTTTATAAACTCACAAAATCATTGATATGATTTATCTATTAAATTAAGGTTATTTTGGAATGTGGTCAGTATAAATAAAAATTACATGTATTAATATTTCTTCCTTTTTGGCAATAAATTACTTTAAGCCTTCAGTTTGAAAACATTTTCTGTTTGCTTCAAGATTTTATATTGTTTTATGTGGACCCAGCTTTACTACTAAATAAAAGATACATAATATTTTTACTGTGTTTCTAAGAATTAGTGTTGAATTGATAATGTGTGAGAAATTCTCAATAACAGATGAAAATGCCATCTTTAATCTGTTCTTCACAGAGCAGGTTGCTCCCAGGTGGATAATTTTGAATAGCATAGGTATCGTAATGTCTTTTAACTTTATGGATGTGTCAAATATTTTAAAGTTTATGGCTAAATAATAGGAAACGTAATTTATATATGATTCAGTACGGTTATCTCAAAATAAGTGGACACCAGTATACACAAAGAAACCAGGGATGTAACTGTATTTGAGGGCACTTCATGTTTAACAACCTGATATAGCAGTTGAAGTCTGCAGGTTATTTTCACATGCACTCATGAATAAATATTACTGTGTTTGATTACTAGAGCAACCTAAAGTTTCTCAAAAATAGGAAAAAGAACTTGATAGCTACAGCCTTCTCCTTCTCCCCTCATGTATAAAGCAGTAAATGAAAAAGTATTAACTGGTTTCCAAACAGTGTAGGCAGGGTTGCGTGACATATGGTAGTTTGTTGTTATTGAGTACTCCACAATATTACATGGATGTTGGTCTCAAATATGTGACATTTTTATATCAGAAAAAACTAAAAAGAGTATGCTTCATGAACCTCTCGCTATCTCAACATGGTGATTCTTAGGTACCACATCTCATTATTATTATTTTCAGGCAGGGGTGCTTTCTGCTGAAGTCACTTGTGTGCTAAAAACAACCCACAAAACTAAACAAAACCTCCTCTGGTGTTGTTTTGAAGTGACGCCACTTCAGTGGCATTTAGTAAAAAACCTGCTCAGATGGCAGAGAAGTTGCTCCAGCGGAATTTGATAAAAAGCCAATTGCATGGTATTAAGCCACATTCCTATTGAGAATTTGTATTGACAATGTATTGCTTCTTGAAAGAAGTATTGCTTGAAAAAAATAATTAAAAAAATATAATGTTAATGTGGTAATTCAAATTAACACCGCCTTCCACCATTTTAATCCAACTGTATTAGTTCTGTTTTCTCCATGTATATCTCATGAAGTACAAAGTCTAAAAGTGTTGGTAATTTAAAAGCTAGAGTTCCTATAAAGTCAGGCAAATGGATTCTTGTTCAGGAGAACCATGGTGCATCTTTTCAGATCTGCTACTGTGAGACTCCTAAGCATGATGACACCCTTGTATTGTGTATATGACTATAATAAATCAACAGCTCCTATGGAAATCTATATTTGACTCAACTATGGCTTTAAAACCACTTGAAGTTTGAGATATTCAGGGTTAAGATTACGTTACGTCCCGTTTATGTTCCTATTTCAAGTTGCCGCTAACAATATCAGTACTAATAATAAGATGGAGGATAAAATATTACTTACTTTCTAAGAGGCAAAGCTTGGTATTTGGAGAACCAAAGTGAACTTTGACTTACAGTGGATTGGTAATGCAGTTTTGGTGGGCAAGTCGTCCCTGACAGACACCCCCAGCTCTGCTCATGTCCCCAGAATTCAGTTGATCCACCACTGATGCAGTCAGATGTAACAGCAGCATCGTACTGCTAGAATCTTCTCCTTCAAGAAAAGGAAATTTCAGTATTTGTGGACATGAGCAAAACTTCAAAATATAAACAGATCTAATGACCTGTGTCCAACATCATGCTGCCTTTTTTAATAGGTAGACCCAGAAGAGAAAAGTGAGACATCGCTAGATCTAGAGAGAGCAGTCTTGTGGCACGTCCAGAGCAGGCATGATTTCAGTGCTCTCTGTGGGATGCAAAGAGAAAGAGAGACTTTTGGTAGACTGCAAGTCTGGTTGTAACAGAAGAAGGAGCTGAATTCTTCCAGAAATCAGCCATGATCTGCCAAGAATAGTGTATCAGACCTAGGAGATCTGCAGGTCTGAGATTCTTAATCTCCTTTTTTTCTGACGTTAGTGAAAGTATAATAATGTTGCAATTAAATTATTCATGATAGGTATCTACATTGCTTATCATTGAGTACTGGAAGGGGTAAATTGGTGGCATTTTTAAGCCTGTTTTCTTAGCTTTGTGCGTTTGGGCAGACATTGCTCTGTGGGTTGATGTTGGTTTCACATTTTCTAAACTCTTACCACAATCAGAAATTCTTGTCTTGAAAAATAAAAGCAGTTTATCTTCTTCATTGCAAAAGAAAATCAAAAAATATAGTTCTAGGTTGCAGTTCCTCTGAATCTGAGCCATGGATGCTATCTTGCGTGCAGATTCACTGTTTACAGCCATCATTATCAGACCCTCCTCAAGGCTGTACTATTGTGTTAAGCTATAATAGGTTTTTCTGTAACTTTATTTCTTTTAAACGATAAAACATTTAAGAACTACATACAAATCAGATATTGTTCTTGAGCATTTTTGACATGTTACACTATATTTTGCCCCTGAGACCAGCCTTATCCTAGAAGACAAAGAAATAAAACTTTTGATTTTGTGTAGAAAGAGGTTAAACAAAGAGATGTCTAGCAGCTGAGCTATATTTTTCCAAAATGCTCTTAAAAAAAGGACAAAAATTCACCAATAACCCTGAAAATATCCATAGCATACATTCTTTGCTATGATCCATCAATACTGTAAAGCACGAGGAGCAGGTGGCAAATGTTGTAAATGGTAAGTAATGTTTTTAAGTGGACTGCCTTAGAATGATGTGCAATAAGCTATCAATTAAAAAGTGTAACCTGATAAATTGATGTTTCCTTCCAACCATTACAGTAGCTACCACAGGCAAATTTTTTTGCATAGTGGAAAGACTTTTGTCATAGCAACACATTCACACAAGCAATAGTTGCATGCATAACATGGAAATAAAACCAAACAAAATTACTACTATTACTATGTGTTTTTTATCCAATAGTAACAGATAAAATATTCCAGGCACTTCCAAGATACACATCTAGAGCCCAGGGACTTTCTTTGCCCTGAGTAATTGCCGTCTGAAGAGAGCTACATATGTAAAGGAAGACAAAGGAGCAACTCGTACAATTAAAGACATCAGTCTTCTTAGCTGTGTACTTTCGTGGTTTTGTTTTTTAAATCCTTGACTCTGGGTGTAAATGTAAAGTTGAGGGAAAGGAAACAGAAGCTTATTAATAGAAAAAAAAGGAGAAGGAATGCAGAAGATAAGGGAGAAGAGGAAGGGTTAAAGGAGGGATAGCTGAAAAGGAAAGAAGAGGGATCAAGAAGAGTGCTGCCACACAGCTCTTCAGCCCATAGCATACAGTAACCCATGGAAGACATTCATACACATAATTATATACTCTTGTTCCTCACAAGTAGCACATTATTTCTAGCCTGTAAATATTGAAGATTTCTTTATTCCCCCTAACCTAATTAATACTGCCAGGACTAATAGTTGACATATATGTAGAGGCAAATTAAGAGGGAAGAGCTGGGAATGACTGTCTGCCTATATGAGTGGAGAGGAAGGTCAAGGGGAAAACTGGCCCTGGCTCTTCTGGATGTGGAGGCAGACTGTGCAAGCAGGAGAAATTTGTATGGTGTGTTGATATAACACCTCTGAGTTTGGGATTTTTACTATAATAAAAGCAGTAGAAAATAAGACCAAAAAAAAAAAAAAAACAAAACCCAAAAAACCCCCAACAAACCAAAAAACCCACAACAGTATCTTAAAATATCATTGTGGTTTGAAAAAGACATTCTGAAGTTAGAAAATATCAGAACTACATGAATTAAATGACCACTGCATGCACATGTGTATCATGATAGAGCCTTCGGTGATGAGATCATGATCTGCCTTTTCCAGAGAATTCTTAGATCTTTCCTAGCATAGCAACTAGTCTTTGGTGTAAATCAGGGATTTGAAATTATGCACTGAATTAGTAGGGGAACTGTATGACAAAATAAGTTGAGATATGGAAAGGAGACTTGAGTAAGCCTCTCTCACAGTGCTCAGATCAACTCTTCCCATCCCCAATTCCTGCTTTTTTCTTTAAGGTTTATTACTGTTGATGTACTCTTCATTTTCTGTAGGTCTGACCTGAGACCCCAGGAAGCCACTACACAAACTCTGGCTGCTCACCCCTCTAACTGAAATCAATGAAGGTCTATGTCAGACCCTATAAAGTACCATCTAACACTATTCTGAGGGAAAAAGAAAAAAAAATCAGCTTCTAAATTTCTTGTAGTAGATACTTTTGATCTTAATCTCTTTGTTCTTGAAATTTCCAACTGTGGAAATCTCAGCTGAGAGAATGACACCCTCTTATCTCTGATGGGTATTGTAAAATGAGTTAAGAAACAGAACACTCAAATTCTGCTCCATGAATACTGCAGAAAAATATACAAATACCTTTATAAATCAGAGTAGAATCTAAATACTGTGGCATAATTAAAGAGAGAGCAATGGACCTAAAATGAAACACTATAGTTTTGCATCAAATCAATCATTCTGTGCTTTGAATGAGACAGGAGCCTATGGAAAATGTATGTTGTCATGTGATGAAAAATCACTGTGATATAAATGTATGTGGGGAATGATAATGATCACAGTCATGCAAACTTTAAAATAATTTGCTTTCCAAACTTCATGGTGTTTATAATAGTTTGCATATATGTCTGTGAGGTGTATGATAGGATCATTTATGTAATATTTAATATTACTTGCACAGGTATGCCTGAGTATTCCATGATGCGGATTCTTCCCATTTTTATAAAAACCTGTTCACCTTTTGTCTGTTCTAAATGGGTTGTTTCGAGGATGTTTTTGGAAAGTCTCAGGCATCTCTCAAGTTGCATCCATGCCCTTGTTTAACATATATATTATAAACTAATGCAAAATGTTGCAGGAACTATTTTCAAACAACCGTTAAATTCACTGAAGCAATTCACTGTTTACATTACTGGTTCCTACCTTCATTCTGCACAAGAGCATCTGTATCAGTTTATCCTCTTTGGTGCAAATCCTACAGTAATTTTAAAGTTAAAAAGGCATTGCGTTTAAAATAAAATAAATGGTTATCAATCCATATTTGGCATAAGAGGAACAGTAACATAGATTCCTAATATTGCCTCTGCATTTTGAAAATTTTTGTGCTAAGCAGAAAACATAACCTGTTCTGCATCAAGGACTGTTTTGCTTTGCTGCTTCTTCATTCCTCTGCCCTGCTCCCCATCCTCCCCCACCGCCCCCACC
>NW_010262391.1:0-726 GCF_000690775.1 Eurypyga helias
CCGCAGAGACAGCATGTGATGGACTCATCCCATTCCCTGTCCCCCTGCACTGCCTGAAGGGGAGGAGGTAGAGAAAATTGAAAGTGAAGCTGAGCCCAGGAAAGAAGGGAGGAAAAGGGGGAAGGTGTTCTAAGATTTGGTTTTCATTTCTCATCAACTCTGATTTCATTGGTAATAAATGAAAGTAATTTCCCCAACCTGAGTCTGTTTTGCCATGATGGTAATTGGTGAGCAGCCCCTCCCCGTCCTTATTTCAACCCACCAGTCTTTCCTTACATTTTCTCTCCCTTACCCAGCTGAGGAGGGGAGTGATAGAGCAGCTTTGGTGGGCACTGGGCCTCCAGCCAGGGTCAACCCACCACACCCTACCAGTTAGCTAGGCCAACCCAAAAGATGCAGACAGTATAAGGTGAAACTATAAGCTCCTGGGAATTTTGAGGCAAATACTCCTGAAATCAGCTTTACCCTGGTTTTAACCTTTCCTCCTTCAACAGTCTTATTCCTGCATCACCAAATGTTAGCTGTTTGGGGTTACTTGTGCATACCTCTGTTGGTGAGGGGTAAGTCCCCTTCTGTGTATAAGGCTCTACTGCTCTTGTAGTATAAGCTCTTGAAGTTCTTCATCTTCTCCATCTGTACGGAGAGGCCCTAGTTTTCATTCAGGCTGATTGATCTGGAAGCTGGAGGGGATCTTTTTACAAAGGCAGGTAGTGATAGGACAAGGGG
>NW_010262392.1:0-223 GCF_000690775.1 Eurypyga helias
CTTGCAACAGCCCCAGCCCTGTGTGTGCAGCAGCCTTGCACAAGTATTGCACGAGCACTGGGGCTTGCATGAGCCCCAGCCTTGTGTTTGCACCAGCCTTGCACAAACACCTGGCCTTGCACAAGCCCCAGCCCTGTGTGTGCACCGGCCTTGCACGAGCATTGCACAAGCACCAGGCCTTGCAACAACCCCTGCTCTGTGTGTGCACTGGCCTTGCACGCGT
>NW_010262392.1:320-782 GCF_000690775.1 Eurypyga helias
GGTGTGCCCCAGCCTGGCACAAGTATGCACGAGCACTGGGGCTTGCAACAACCCTTGCTCTGTGTGTGCACTGGCCTTGCACGAGTGTTGCACAAGCAGTGGGGCTTGCACGAGCCCCAGCCCTGTGTGTGCACCGGCCTTGCACGAGCATTGCACAAGCACCAGGCCTTGCAACAACCCTTGCTCTGTGTGTGCACTGGCCTTGCACGAGTGTTGCACAAGCAGTGGGGCTTGCACGAGCCCCAGCCCTGTGCGTGCACCAGCATTGCACAAGCATTGCACAAGCACCTCACCTTGCAACAGCCCCAGCCCTGTGTGCACACTGGCCTTGCACGAGTGTTGCACGAGCACTGGGCATTGCACGAGCCCCAGCCCTGTGTACACACTGGCCTTGCACGAGCACTGATGCTTGCACGAGCATCGGGGCTTGCACAAGTCCCAGCCCTGTGTGTGCACCAGCCT
>NW_010262393.1:0-8688 GCF_000690775.1 Eurypyga helias
CACAGCTTGGTGTCGTCGGCAAATGAATGAGTTGGGAAGGTAAGGAAAGGTAGAGAGGATTCATTTGGCATTTGGGTTCACCCTGAATCACTGTGCAAAATCCCTTTGCTAGCTGTCTCGGTAAGTGGATGAAACACGAGGGTACACGGAAAGAGGGAGACAGAGGTATGAGTGGACAGAGTGGCAGATGTTTAGAAGAGATGATGGCTTCATGCCCTCTGCTGCTGCTTTTTGTGAACTGGATTTATAGTGAATATATATTTAAGGTGGTGAAAACTTGAAACAAGACCCGGGTGAATTTGCCGTCCTAATGCAGGTAACAGCTCCCTCATGTTCCAGTCGACAGCGCTCTGACCGGTTAGCTCATTTAGGCTTTAACTAACCAGGTTGGTTGCCCCCACCCTGGCCCTTAGGTCTGCGTGCAGATGTTTCACACACAGGACAGTAGGTAGTTGGCAGTCGCCAGTGGAGGTTTTCCCTGAAAAGATGTATCTTGGGCCACTTTTTGAATGTGGTACTGAAGGGGGTGTTGTGCAGACGACTTCCTTTAGCAGCCTGGCCAGGCAACCTCCTACAATTTACAGGATGAGTTAGCAGAAGACTTATTTGTCTACAGGCAGACAGAAAGGGGCCAGGATCTCTGCAAGAACCCAGCGGACAGAATCAGGCTGAAACACGCCAGTCTTCAGGGGATGAGACGCGCGTGTCACAGGCAGAGACCCGTCAACGCAGAGTCCCACCACAGCAGAAAACCTTGGCAGTGTCAGGCACTTGCTTCCTGAGATGAGCCCAGATGGTCCCCATATGCAACCCTCACCCTCTGTTTTAAAGGGAGACAAATAGTATTGCACTCTCGGCTTTTTGCCCAGCAAAGGTAGGAGAATAATTAAAAAAGTAACTCAAAGAATCCGCAGGATTTGCACGCTGTCCTCTACACATGTAGGCTTTATCGGAGATGCTTGCTGGTGGTTTGCTGGAGTCGATCTCAAACCCCTAAATGTCCCGCCGTAAACCACTTCTCTTTCCATGCACTCACTGCTAATTATGCATAGTTACAGTATCTCAGTGAGCAATTATTACAAAATCCCGATCACGTGGATGTAGCCCGCTCTCCCCTCACAGCAAATACGGGGTCCAGCCCAACTTCTCACCAGCCCGTCACAGCCCCGACTTCCGAGCTGCAAAAGACTCTTCTCCCAACGCTTGATGATGTTCAGTTTGGTGTACTTTCAGCAGAAAACCGAAACGTTTAACCTGCTGACCGCAAGTGCCACCCCAACAACTTACTGGTGTGTCCCGAGACGAGAATGTAGCGTCACGCTTGTACCCGGCAGACGCGGGGGTGGCTGACAATGACAGGCGTTGCGGCGGTGAGTGCCCACACTTCTCCTTCTTCCCAAGAAATTAAAGTGTCTGGCAAACCCTGTTTGCCCACAGTTCCTCTGGGACCCCGACCTGCTTCCTCACACCTCCTGAGCCTACACAGCAAACCGCACAATTCCCGTTGGTCTGATTCCCTGCCGCCGTCTGTCCCAGAGCGCTGTTTCCAGCTGTTCGCACTCTCCGGGTCGCTCTCAGACTGACCTCAGCAGTATGACAAGGGTTTTGGAGGAGGGTGGAGCTAAGGACAGGACGGAAAGGTGGTAAATAAAAGGGAACCAAAGGTGTCCGTGATGCTGAGTAGTGTCCTGTGCCCTGGGAATTCCTGTGGAAGAGTGCCATGGCCTGCGAGGATTGTATGGATCAGTGGAAGGGGGTTGTGTGATGTGGGCTGTGACGTGTGGCTCTTTGTCCTCTCTTGGCACAAGGGTTTTCGTGTTACACATACAAGTGCAGTAGAGGAAAACAGCCAATCTACAAAACCTGACTGTGGTTCACCGAGTTTTTTGCCAGTTACAGGTCAAAATAATTTTAATTTTTCCTCTCTGGCTGAAAAAGTGGGATTTTTTTTCCCCTTGTTCCTACCTATTCCAGCTAAAGGTTGAATCTGTAGTCACAGTTTGTCTCTTTTTTTCTCTGAAAGGTTACACTGGACTAGCAGAAGCGATTGAAAACTGGGACTTCAGCAAACTGGAGAAACTGGAATTGCACCGACAGCTGTTGAAGCGGATAGAAGCAACAATGCTGGAAGTCGACCCGGTAGCGCTGATGCCTTACATAAACACGTGCCTGATAGAAAGGGAATGTGACGAGATCCTGCAGGTACGGCTAATCCCGCTGTTCGCCTCGTCCTGCCGGGGAGCAACTCACGGGGGGAATCGGTGCCCACGGTGGCGTGAGGAGAGGGTCCAGCCCCCGCGCCCTGCGGAGGGACTGCACTGTCCCCTGCGGAGGGGCGGCCTTGCCGTGTGGGTGCAGCTTCCCTGCACACCTTGTTCTTCACCCCTCCGGCTGCGGGGATGAGGGCTGGAGGCAGGGAAGCAGGATCACAGAATGTTTTAGGTTGGAAAAGAGCATTAAGGTCATCAAGTCCAACCATAAACACTGCCAAGCCCATCACTAACCCATGTCCCAAGCACCTCATCTACACACCCCTTGAACACCTCCAGGGACGGTGACTGCACCACCGCCCTGGGCAGCTCGTTGCAATTCTTGCCAGCCGTAGAGCCGTAGAATATTTTAGGTTGGAAATGACCATCAAGTCCAACCATTAACCAGATGAGGTGGCTTCGGCATTGGCAGTGCTCAGCTGTATGTCTGTGGTGACGTGGGTGCCTCGCTGTGCCCTTGGAACAGCCCCTTTTCTGGAGTGTTCACGCTGCATAAATGCTCCTGAAAACACAGACGGCACTAGGCAAAGTGTCATTTTGGTGTTGCCTAAACGGATTCCCAGTTGTCATGGGATTTGTCGTAGTTTATTACCTTAACGGTGGCAACCCTTAGACACTTCCTGTGGCTCTGCGAGTTTTGTCAGCACCCGAAGGGGCAGTCACAGGGTGAAATGAATCTTTTGGTCTGAGGTCATTAGCTAAATGCCACAGAAGTCAACAGGATTTTCATTGCCTTGGGCTGTGCGGCCGTTGTGCTGCTGCCCGGCTCCAGCTCGGTGTCGCCATCAATGCCTGGTAACGAGTGACGTTACCAACCACGCATCATCCCTGACTGGTTGCTAATAAGTGATTAATGCTCGTGAAGGAGTCTGTGTTCGCGCTCCTTGTGACGCCTGGGAAGGACTGTTTGCAGCTATTTTATTTTTAAAGCGGTATTTCTTTATGGAGACACATGACATTGGGAGAGCTATCGCATCTGACCGAACACCAGGCCCGCCAAAAATGTTGTACTTTGGCTTCGTCCTATTCCGAGATGGTTTTTAATCAGTTTGGCTTTAGAGGCTTGTGGCAGATATGGCTCATTATATATATTATGCCTTATTATATATATTCTAGCTCGTTTTATGTGTTACACCTCTGTATTATACCTTCTCAGACAAGAACTCACAGGATAGTTCTGCGATGTTTCAGACTATGTGAATGTTTGGGCAAATATCCTCCCTGTTGATGTAGTCCAGCTGAGTTCAGTCTGCGCCTAGGCTGGCAGGATTGCCTGGAAGGCTGAATTTTATCGGGAGCCTTTCATTCTGTGAGGAGGAAATGCAGTTTTCCACTCAGGGAGGTCAAAGCAGCCAGATGAGAATGCCAGTCAGGGAACGGTGGTTTTGGTGGCTCAGGAGCTACAGCAACTTGTGTTGGCTGCGTGCGCAGATCAGCGAGTACAGGAGCAAAGCAGCCGGGATAACGAGACTCATTGAAGGCCTCTGTCGCTCGGATAAGGAGAACTGGCCGAAAAGCCTTCAGCTGGCACTGGATAACGCCGGGTACTACAACGCGAGTGAACTGTGGAATATGAGAGAAGGTAAGCTGAGACTTGTTTTTCCGATGACCTTTTCCTCTTCTGGCACCAGGCAGTAATGTGATTTTTTTCAGGAGAGTAAGGCTAATTTAAAGCGATGCCAGCAGACCGCACCGCTCTCTGCTGTCAAAATACGGAACTCTTAAAAAAATAAAATGTTTGTTATATAAAATGAAGTACAGGTACTGCCCTACAAAATGTTAGCAATTATTTTTTAGTGTTTTTCCTCCCATGTGGTTATGAATGATGTAGTCTTTTGGCAGACGGGATTGGACATCTTACAAGGGTCTGAAGGGATCAACAACAGGTTTATCTTCCTCCCCCCCGAGGTAGTTCACATTTTGCCATCCTGTTGGTTGAGCTGCGATAGAAGTAATGTTTTCCGATAAAATACGGTGAGGAATTCGACATTCTAGAAATGATACATTTCTGTGATCCACAGAGCAGACCATGTAGTTTTTCTTTGAAAAATCAGTAAGCAACATTTACCAAGTAACTATGTTAGTTTTGTAAAAATACAGAATTTCCCCTAATAAGATTTTACTTTTGTCAAATTCACCTTTTTCCACTTAAAAAACACCTGTATGAGTACCCTGCAGCATGGGAGAATTTAGAGAGACATACAGTATTTCACTACCAAATAATTAAGGAAGACAAGCGATTTTAGATAAACTGGGTCGAGTTTCTTCATACCTGCATTTGCTTTCTCCCCAGCTGTAAGTGATTGTTTGAATTGTTTTTAATTAGCAACCGGGACAAGCTGTTTTTAAGTGGTTTCTTCAACAATATTTCTTGGTTTGAAATGTTTTCATTGCTGTAATCAAATGTGGAGATTTAATTATTACATCCATGTGTAGTTAAGCAGCTTATATATATACGTGTATATATATATATATATATACGATCTGGCTCACAGTTAATGCTGTAGGTTAGAGCTGTCACTGTCTTTTGGGGAGCTTCTGCTGACACCCACCTGAATAAAGCCCAAGTCGGGCTAGTGAAGACGTGTCCCTCCGTGGAGGCATTTTCACGCTGGCAGTTGAGAAGAGCTGCGAGTAGGGGTTAGTGACAGACACCGTGTGCCTTCTGGGGTGGCATTAGGGTGCAAATGCGCTTTCTCCCTCCAAAAGCAGCGTGTCCGGGTGCTGTTTGCCACGAGGCTCTTCATGAAAAGTCCGTGGCAGTTCTTCAAGAAGGTAATAATTATGGGGCAAAACAAAATCTTAGCAGGTATCTTTGGGGCCTCTCTTGATGATGGTGTAAGATGAAGGATGGAGATAGTCTTACAGGGCCTGGGTCCTGCCAAAAGGTGGGGGAAAGGGGGAACAAAGTCTGGCGTTTACCAAGATTCTCTGAAGTCCCGAGTGTTTTCATGCTTGTGGTTCATGTCCATGTTCAAGCTGTGACCTTGGCACTGTACACAGAGGATATAACCTTCCTCCCAGTCTATTTTCTCCCGTGACTTTTAGGGGATAGATAAATGAGCATTGAGTATGCGGGTCTTCTAAACCCAGGACTCCCAGTGCTATCCGTCGTACAGGAACGAGAGCCTGGGTGCAGCATCACTTCACGTCATCTTTCCGTGCAACCAACTCCCTCACCTTGTCATCCCCGCACGTACAACACTTCACAGTCAAAAGGATCAGCAACATGCCTTTTGTTTTTTTGGTGATTGTACAGACAACGGCAAAGATGTGGACGGTGAAATGACGGATGCCTCCGAGATCAGCTTTGAAACCACGATGGTATTTTCTGAAGAAGCAGAATATGACAATAATCTCAGTGAAAACCTCCGTGCAGCTTCAGGTAAGACTTGGCACTTAAACCAGTGTCTGGCTGGACCTCTCCATTTCCATAGACTCCCGAAGGAGATGGTGTGCAGACTCCAAGGACTCTATGGGCTTAGGTAGCAACTGCATGGGGCACAGTGCGTTTCACACATTATTGTTGCAGCACTTCACAAAAATGCGGTTCTCTCCTAGAAGGAACCTGTCAGTCTTCACTGGTGTACGAACCGAAGAAGGCTCGGAGCTACCAGATCGAACTTGCGCAGCCGGCTGTCAGTGGGAAAAACACGTTGATATGTGCCCCCACAGGTGAGAAAAAGCATGTTTCTTAGAAAAACGTTCTTGGTGGATAGGGCTGTGGAGGACAGGAAGGGTAAAGGTTAAGCCAAACTTTTCCAGCTCTTTATTTAAAAGCAGTGTTCCATCCAGGAGTAGATCCAGATCTAACCTGGAATTAATGGCCAAGGGCAGCACAGGGACTGGGCAAGACAGACGTGCCTCAGCAGCACTGAGGGAATTCCAGGGAATTCCTGCAGCGCTGGCATTCAGACTTCCATGCTCTGACCTCTGCTTTCTCACTCCCTGCTGCAGATTTCTGAGGTAAAATCACTCACCCATCTCTGCAGATCTTTAAGAAATTTGGCGTGCAGGTTGAATTAAAAATAGGAAGAGCTGCCTAGAGACTCCCGTATCTCCTGTACCGCGCTGCCTACGACACCCAAACAGCACAGGGGCCTTCGGCAGCAGCTCAGGACTGAGTTACGGAGGTGGAAGTGCAGCAGCCAGAGGGGTCAACCAGCTCTTTCTTTCTGCCTGTGTTGTGCACATTGCGGGCCTGATTCCCCCCCAGGCCGAGGAGAGACAGGTGGGGACATGGGAGAGCTGTGGGGTAGCGGAGGCAGGGACACAGGAGAGCTCTGAGCCCGAGTGCTGAAGGAAAATAACAGTGAAAGGAGCAAAGCTACATAGAATCACAGAATCATAGAATGGTTTGGGTTGGAAGGGACCTTGAAGCCCATCCAGTTCCAACCCCCCTGCCATGGGCAGGGACACCTTCCACTAGACCAGGTTGCTCCAAGCCTCATCCAGCCTGGCCTTGCACACTTCCAGGGATATGGATGGGGAAGGAAAGTGCCTGGTGCCCGTCCCATAGCCGGATTTGATGTCGGAGAGCACTCTAAGCGCAGAAACAGACTCAGTGGTTTCAGATCACCCATCAAAGCTGCAAACAGACTTCCCTTGCCAGTGACATGGTCTTTGCAGACCGAGGCTGCGAGGGACAAAGGGGTGGTGCCCACCTGAGCAAGCTGCAAGCCTGCGTCCAGATCCGTCCCCGGGAGTGTTACAGCCCCTTGCCAGCTCCCCGTTGTTACGGAGCATCCAGACGAGACAGGCTCCTGCTTACAAACACAAAATGCCCACTCATACCAGTGCTTTACCTTTCACATTCTTTGTTTAAAGGATCTGGAAAAACTTTCGTGGCGCTTCTGATCTGTGAACACCATTTCCAAAACGTGCCCGCAGGACAGAAGGCAAAAGTTGTCTTTCTTGCAACTAAAGTGCCGGTGTACGAGCAGCAGAAAACCGTATTCAAACACCATTTCGAAAGAAGCGGGTAGGTGTAATTCTACCTGGTGGCTTCCTCCACAGAAAATAAACTGGGCTGTAGGAAAAAAATGTGACGGGTTGAGTGGTGAGAAGCGTGCTCGGCGTTAACGCAAGGGTGGTGCTCGGTGGGAAGAACCGTTGGGGAGAGTCTAATGTCTGCATCAGGAGAGTTTAAGCACTGGTTGTGCAGCATCTGTGGAAACAGCCAAAGTAGACCTGTGCCTGCCTCTGGGTGTAGTGTGTTCTTCCTCGGGATGCCTTTCAGCCCTGCTTCCAAAGACAAGGCAGTTCCCGGCAGACACAGTGGGATTCCTCTTGCCGTTGTCAAGTGGCAGTCTCTCTTTCTTTTCCAAATGGAAGGACCCAAACCTCTTTGGTTTCTCAACCTCTAGTCAGAAAATGATGGTCCACCTCTCTGGTGGGACTGAAAATTGCTTAGGGGAATATCGACAACCTGTAGCTTCAGATTTTGGAGGGACTGGTTAGTGAGCATCCGTATACGAACCCCCAAGCTATGGGAAAAGGAGGCTGCCAGACATACACAGAACGGGGACGAAGGGCAGGATCTCCAGCTTATGTGCGAACAAACTGAAGCAGCTTAAACATATAAAACCGCCCTTCAAATCTAACGGGAGTTGAAAATCCAGGTGTTTACCCTCAGCAGTCTTTTTTCTCCGCTTCTGTGGGTCAAACTGCTGGCCCCGACAATTTGACATTTTGAATTTGGTCACTGCTCTTCAGCCTTGCTGAAAACTGTCCTAGATTTTTTTTTTCCCCGGCAAGACATCCTTTTTCATACCTGATCTTTCTGCCTCTTCTTCCTAGATATTCTGTTCAAGGGATTAGTGGTGAAACAGTTGGAAATGTCTCTGTAGAGAAGGTTATACAGGACAGTGACATCATCGTGCTGACGCCCCAGATTCTCGTGAACAGCATCGAGGAAGGGATCCTTAGCTCCCTCTCCATCTTCACTCTGATGATATTTGATGAGTGCCACAACACGACGGGCAACCATCCTTACAATGTGTTAATGACCAGATACCTCGAACAAAAATTTGACTCCTCTGCGAACCCCCTGCCCCAGGTAAGGCCCGGCCTGTCAGGGGTGGGACACTGGAGTGGTCTGCCGCACCGGCAGCAAAGCCCCAACTCCCGCTGTCTGTGTCAATCCAGTTCACACTCCCATTTAGCAACGGCTGCCAATTGAAACGGTAGCGCCTGGAAGACTTTTTTCCCTGCTCTCGGACACCTCCAGGCTGTTTTCCCATGCTGTACCTTCCCTCCAGCTGCCAAGGACTGGTCAGCTTGACAGCGACCAGCGTAGCTGAGAGCAAACGGGACTGCTGGGCCCAGAAGAAAGTACCCACCCCTGAAATCAGTAATCACCGCTCTCTCGCTGTCTTCTGCAGCAATAAAATGGGGATCTGAATAGGCTGGATCCGTG
>NW_010262394.1:0-1110 GCF_000690775.1 Eurypyga helias
CTGAACCCAGCACATTCTCCACCCTCTTATTTCATATCATTTTTGTAATGCTTAAGTCCCATACTATCAATAAATTCACATTAACCAGCTTCCCCTTTCCCATTCCATCTCACACAGATATCACTCCCTTAGTCTATGGAACATCTTGGCAAAATGTCTATTAGTCTGTGACTTCAGATTCCATCCGGTGTAGGGTCATTCAGGACAGGTAAAGGTGGAAGGGTTGTGTGGGAGTGTTGGGTGCCGAAGCCAGCCCAGGTCACTGCTGCACTTCTGGCAAGGCTGGACCTCTGTAGGGTGGGGTGGTTTCTGCCATAGTGATTGCCCGCAAAATAGATCTCAGAACAGGGGTTAGTGGCAGCAATTTATTTCCCTCATGCACCGTAACTTGTGTGCTATTTTAAATCAAATCTCCTTGAGGTACACATCATACTTGCCCATCTTCTCTCATTACACACCAAGTACATCCAGGTCCTAAGTGAAAGCAACCCTATGGATGGGTTTGCTTTTCCCAAGGCAGGAATAACCAGACTGTTTTTCCCAGAAAATTTTTAATATGGACTACAGGGACTTTATCTCCTTCCACGTGCATAGAAGTTTTGATTGAGCTGGTCCAGCGCGGTTGGCAGATCCTCTGGTGTTGACTAACCAGGTGGCCTTTGACAAATGTGTATCCCAGTTTTTGAAAATTTCACCCCTCATTGCTCTCAGAGTGGCCTTTAACAGTCCATTGCACTGATTGACCTTCCCAGAGGCAGGTGCATGGTAGGGGATGTGATACACCCACTCGATGCCGTGCTCTTTGGCCCAAGTGTCTATGACACTGTTTCGGAAATGAGTCCCATTGTCTGATTCAATCCTTTCTGGGGTACAATGTTGCCACAGGATTTGCTTTTCAAGGCCCAGGATAGTATTTTGGGCAGTGGCATGGGGTACAGGAAATGTTTCCAGCCAGCTGGTTGTTGCTTCCACCATTGTGAGCACATGGCACTTGCCCCGGCAGGTTTTGGGGAGGGCGATATGGTCAACCTGCCAGGCCTGCCCATACTTATATTTCAGCCATCGCCTCCCATACCAAAGAGGTTTTACTCTCTTGGCCTGTTTGCTGGC
>NW_010262394.1:1340-3598 GCF_000690775.1 Eurypyga helias
GGCATGTACGTGGCGCACTTTGACGACCAGGTTGTCTAGACGGGAAGCAATGTCTTGCCATAATGCGGCAGCCCAGATGGGTTTAGCTTGGTGCTGCCACTTGCTCTGTTTCCATTGTAGTACAGCGCATTTGCCACCATCCACAAATCAGAGTAGAGGTAAAGCACTGGCCATTTTTCCCATTTAACAATGTCCAAAGCCAGCTGAATGGCCTTCACCTCTGCAGACTGGCTGGATTCACCTTGGCCTTCAGCAGTCTCTGCAACTTGTCGTGTGGGACTCCACACAGCAGCTTTCCACCGCCGATGTTTCCCTACGATGCGTCAGGAGCCATCAGTAAACAGGGCATATTGCTTCTCATTTTCTGGCAACTGATTCTACAAAGGGGTTTCTTCAGCCCATGTCACCTCTTCCTCTGGTAATATTCCAAAATCTTTGCTTTCTGGCCAGTCCATGATCACTTCCAAGATTCCTGGGCAACTGGGGTTTCCTATTCAAGCACATTGTGTTATCAGGGCAACCCACTTACTCCATGTAGCATCATTGGCATGATGAGTGGAAGAGATTCTGTCTTTGAACATCCAGGCCCACACTGGTAGTTGAGGTGCCAGGAGGAGCTGAGCTTCAGTTCCAACCATTTCTGGGGCAGATCGAACTCCCTCATAAGCTGTCAGTATTTCTTTTTCATTTGGAGTGTAACAGGCCTCGGATCCTCTGTATCTCTGGCTCCAAAATCCTAGGGGTCAACCTCAGGTCTCCCCTGGTTCTTTCTGCCAGAGACTCCAGGCAGGGCCATTCTCCCCGGCTGCGGTGTAGAGCACATTCTTTACCTCTGGCCCTGTCCGGACTGGTCCGAGGGCTACTGCATGCACCATCTCCTGCTTGATCTGTTCAAAGGCTTGTCGCTGCTCAGGGCCCCATCTGAAATCATTTTTCTTATGAGTCACTTCATAGAAAGGGCTTAAAATGTGGTTGTAATTTGGAATATGCATCCACCAGAAACCCATAAAAAATAATCTAGATCCAATCCCCTTCCTTCATGAGGTTTAGCTACATTTATTATCATGGAGGTGTCTGTTGCAAGCTGCTGGCAGCGAGGCTGTAGGAAGGCCCCTGTGAGGAGAAGCTGGGGCTGCTCCATGCCAGACACAGCCGGTCCAGCGGGCTCCAACCAACTCACCACAGGACATGGCTGACCCCATAGCCACGATGGTGGCATCTCTGGTAAAATGTGTTTAAGAAAGGGCAAAATGTGGCACAGGTATAAAGGAGTGAAGGAAAAAGATGTGTGAGAAACAGTCCTATGAATACTAAGGTCAGAGAAGAAGGAGGGGAGGATGAGCTTCAGGTGCTGGAGATTCCCCTGCAGCCTGTGGAAAGGTCACAGTGGATTAGGTATTTTCCTGCAGCATATATATAGTATTCTGGAGTGAAGTTAGGCCTGGGAAAGGAAAGGTTTAGTTTTAATTTTTATCTTTGTTTCTGACCACCTAAATCTATTTTAATTATCAATAAATTAAATTATTTTTCCTTAAGTGGGGTCTAGTTTGCCCACAGCAGTAATTGGTAAGCAACCTGCCTGTCGTTATCCCAACCCGCAAGATTTTCATTCTTGTTTTTCTTCCTATTTTCTGGCCCTGTCTTGTGAAGAAGGGGTGGGCATTTGGCCTTAGTCAAGGTTAAACCACGCCAAACATTCATGCCAATATTTTTCTCACATGTTCTTAAAGATCTTCAAAGATGGAGACTTCATAATCTCCTAAATCATTCTCTACTATCCACATCATTAAAAGTTTTCTTAACTGATTTAAATATTTTTGCAAAGTTATGTTTGGTTCTATGACTTGACCATAGCAAGCAGAACTCTATTCCCTATTTGCCACAGTCTTTGATGTGTCTGAAGATGGTTATAGCTCTATTCAGTCTTATATTTTTTAGTCTAGACTACCCCAAATATATTAATCTTTTTATTATTTTCTAAGTGTTTTGTTCCAGACTATTTCCTGGGGAAGATAGTAAACTGAGTCATCTATAATTCTTTATATTTTCTTTTGGTGTTTTTCCTTTTCTGAAGTTAGGCTTTACACTTAAATCTATTATTTCAGTGAAATAAGCTCATATGCTAGACAGGGACCTGAAAAGAGTGAGTTACATGTTTTTTGAAAAAGTGTGTATTTGCTGAAGTGTAATAGAACGTACTTACTTAAACCTTAATTCAAATTAAAACCCAAACCCAGTTGTGCTGGGTTCAGTCAGGA
>NW_010262395.1:0-3351 GCF_000690775.1 Eurypyga helias
CCAGATGTTTCCTCCCTAGGGTCTGAAACAGACATATGCAAGAGCATTCCAGGGGCTTTTATACCTTGCTTATAAAGTCTTTCTTCTGCTCGGAGAAGACACAGCCACTCAGACACCCTATAACAACGTTTTGTCAGCTTTTCAGGTAGAAGCTGCCCAGCTCAGGGTTGACAAGGAACAATAACACTGTCACACGTTGCCCCATGCAAGCTGCAGTCTCTCAGGAGCATAGCAGGCGTATGGGGAACTGAAGTTGCCGTGCCCGCTATCCCAGCATCCCAAACATGGTCTGAGGTGACTCAAAGCAGTAAGATCACCCCATGGCTGTTAACACATGGAGAAACTAAACCTTGGCTTTCTCTGAGGAGCAAAGTAGGACATGCAATGGGCATGTCCCATATCTTTGACTCTTTCTTTAGACAGTGTCTTCTTTTTAACCCATCAAAGCTTCACCATTATCATTTCTAGGACAGACAGTGGGATGTTGGGATAGACAGAGCCTGGATCTAACTCTAAGTGACGCTTCCTGGATTTTTCTGTGTCAGCTAGAGCACAGTGCAGGAGAGCGGGACGCTACCGAGCTGGCACTGCTGTAGACTATGACCACACCAGTGGTGGGGGTCTTTTGCCAGTTGTCCAGAAAGACGAGGTGTAGCACAGGAGAGGGATCAATTTACACTGAGAAAGGCTTCCAGCAGATTTCCAGAGCCATCCACCGTGAGGAGAAAGTAATCAAAAAATCTCACCGTGACTTCCCTGTTTTGTATGGAAAGAATGCCAATGGCCTTGAAGACAAAGTCCGTGTTCTGTCTTTTAGAGGTGGCCCGAAAGAATGATGTCACAGGGTTGTATACACAGTATTGCACTGTTGTAAAAGGTAGTTGGGCACACACGGAGAGCTCCTCACACCTCAGCAGGATGGCTGTTACATCAGCTAGAGAACAAAAAAGAGAACAGTCACCTCTACAGCAGGACAGCCTAGGCTCCAGGAAGGTGACAGCAGCTTCAGGCAGGACGCTGCTCCAGTGCAGTCTGTTGAATCCCATGCTAACAGCTCCTAAGAGTGCTTGGGGGATGAACACTGTGTGGGAGGGCAGGGCAGACAGGCACAGATCCCATGACCAAGTCCACAGCGCGTGGCCACAAGCGTGCCTGCACCCAGCGCACTCCAGCTAAGTCTATGCCAGACTCACAGAGAAGCAACGCAGGAGCAAAATGCCAGGACTGCACAGCAGCATCCTTCTGTCTCCCTGCCCCTCATACCTCGCACCCAGGTGATGTTTCAGTCACATGGAAGATGGGGTTATGTAAAAGAGAACACCTCCAAACACACACCCAAGCTCCTTCTGCCCCACGTCACACTGCACCTGCACTGACCAACGAAATAGCAAAAGTGGCCATCCACGAGTCCTTCCACAAACTCTTGTCCTCATCTTTGGTTCCAGGCTGTCTGCAAGTGACTTCCACTCACTATGCTCTAGAAGGAGCCTGGAAAATTTATCAGGAACTCTGGCCTTTGCCCTTAGGAGTAGATGGGCAGCACCATAAAGGTGGAGCGTGAGCTTTATCTCAGATTCATTAGGAAAAGCAGCTCCAATAAATTATAGTCTGAAAGCATTAGTCCTAACATTGCATAACCATGGATGGTACGGAGCCAAGCATGAAAGCAATTAAAGAAGGGATCCACTAGCTGAAGGTGCGTTCTTAGAAAAGGACACCCAAGGGATCTTTCTGAGAAAATGGTCCTTGGTGGCCTGTTCAGCTTGAACAAGCCCAGGCTGTTCTCAGGTCATGTTAAGGCATTCAGTCGTGCCTTAACAGCGGTTAGCATATGCCTCAAGGGTGGTGCAAGGGCAGACAAAAGTTTTAATCCATTTTCTTACCAGGAACAACAGCTTCAGCATAGTTGAGTTTGTGTTCATTGGCACTCACCTCGGATATGTGAAACATGGGGCTCTGCACAACCAAAACCTTGCTGTTCACAGTGCACATGTAGTCTTTAGGAACATAGAATGTCCTGATTCCTAACAGTCAGACACCCTAAGAACAGTGGGGGTAAAAAGAAGGAACGATTCTGACATTCAGACCAACCTAACTCAGCTATATGCAGAAATAACTCTGAGGGGTTCTCTCAGAGCATTAGCAAAGACTCTCACAATGGCAGCTAAAAGCAGACCAAGAGGAAAGCTCAAACAGTGCTACTTAGTTTTTACAGGCACAAATTTATTCAGACACAGGCACAAGTCAGTGCAGCAGCAAAGGGACCCACTGCCAGGGGTCTCACCAGGGCACAACCTTCCCTTCCCAGTCCAGGAAGGTCCCGGTCTCCTTCTCGGAGAGGGAGGAGAGCACCTTCACCATCCCTTGTATCCTCTCGTCCACCGTCACGGGGGGCTGTGGGGGAAGAAGGAGAACCAGAGACCTGTGCCCAAGGCCAAGCTGAGGTCTTCCCTGGAGCAGATCATTGCTTGGACCTGGGGCTGACTGGTTGAGTGAGGAGAGGCCAGCACGGGGCAAGAAGCATCTGCCATCACCTTCCCTCATGTGCCTCTAGCTCAGAGCATCTGCCAAAGGGCTCTCCCAGAGCCTGGCATGCCTGGGACTGTTCCAACCACAGGAAGCTCTACATTCCCAAATAAAGAGGTTCTTCCAGACCTTGGCCAAAAGCTCTCTTACCTTTTGTGATCCTGATCTTGTCATGTCTGTTTGCACCCAGCCGGGGTGCAGAGCAGCGCAGAGGATGCCGTGCTCCCGGTACCCCAGGGACTGGCACTTGGTCAGCATGTTCAGGGCAGCCTGCGGGGAGACAGGGCATGGGAGGGCAGCTGGAGCCAGCTCCCTGGGACACACGGTGCTGCTGCACCATCCCCATGCAGTGTGGTGGTACCTTGCTGCAGCGGTAGGAGACAACTTGTCCATAATCCCACAAATAGACTTCCTCAATGGAGCCGGCAGAGCTGGACATGTTGATGATGGCTGCCTTGCTGCAGCTCAGCCCTGAGCCTGCGCTCCCCTGGGCAGCCTTCTTCAGCAGGGGCAGGAACGCCTGCGAGGAGAGAGGAAAGGAGACAGGGGCTCACACGGAGGTGACACAGAGGACAGGACCAGCTCACCAGCACTCCTCACTTGTCTTCCCACTGCCTCAGCCTGCCAGGCTCCAGCTCCTGAGATCCAGACTGTTGCTCCATGAGCTCCTCATGACGTGAGAGTCCATCAGGCACTGGAGTGGAGGCAGGACCCTCTCCCACTGGCCCTTTGCAATCCCCCCTGGACAGCCCAGAACCAGTGACATGGGAAAAGGGATCTCCCCAGAACTGTACTGTTGTGCTGGGGAGAGGGTCTCACCTGGCT